>NC_133589.1:4185768-4253416 GCF_964106895.1 Numenius arquata | reverse complement strand
GAGGCGCGGCGGGGACCAATCAGAAGGGCGCGCTCCGAAAGTTTCCTTTTATGGCGAGACGGCGGCGGCGGCGGCCTCATATAAAGACGGGGCGGGCGGCGGGCGGCAGCCGCCGCGAGCTCTGCCTGCCTCCTTTCACGCGCCCGCGCGCGCTCCGCTCCCGCCACCGCCGCCTCGCTCCGACCGCGCAACTCCCCGAAGGTGAGCGGCGACCGGCACCAGGGGAGGGGAGGGGGGGTTATCCTCTCCGCCATTAAGTGGTTGCTGTTATTAATATTCAGTTAATTAAGGTTATGAGGAGGTGGCGTGGGCGCCCTGCGGGGCGCCCTTTGTTTGCTGGGGGGGGGGGGGGCTGTGCGTTGCCATATTATATAGGGTGTAGAAGGATATGGCGGTTTAATAGGGGTTCGGGAGGTGATGTTTGCCGGGGGGGGGGGTGTCGCCCTGATGCCGCCCGTGGGGCTAATCCGCCTCCTAAGAGGATTGGGGCCGGGGGGAGCGGGCGGCTCGGCTTTTGTGTCCCGGGGTGCGAGTGGGGGGGGGGGGGGATATGAGGAGCCAGGCTTTGTTTGCTCCGCGATGCCCCCCGTTTCCACCCCGCCGATGTAGGGGAGTTTGGGGGGGGGGGGGGGGTGTCTGCGGCTGGGCCTGGGGGCGTTGTCCCCAGCTGGGGAGGGGCGCGGTCGTCCCCGTCCCGTCCCCCCCCCCGCCCGGGCAGATGGCGACCAGCCTCGGTGGGTTTTCCTGGCAGGGGAAAGGGGGCGGCACCCCCTCCCGAGAGGGGTGCGTCGGAACAAAAGCTGCCGAGGGGTGGGTGGGGGGAGAAGGGGAGACACACACACACCCCCCACCCCCCCCGCGGCGCACCCGGGCAGTGGCGGTGCCCTTGTTGCAGGCAGCTTGCCCTCTCCGGCCACCGGCTGGCACATGTGCCGGCAGCTGCCGCCGCCCCCCCCCCCCCCCCCCCCCCCTTTTACCCCCCCCCGCCTCCACCGCGGTCAGCGGATTAAACCGGCGCTGTCGGCGGCGCCGGAGCTGAGGCAATTAATGGCATAAAATCCTCGGCGTTAATCCCGCCCGTGCCGCCCGCTGTTGGATGGGACTGAGCCGTGGCTAGCGGGAGGGGCGAGGTGGCTACCGCTCGCGGCTCCTCGCAGTGGCCCGTGGGGGCGGCGGGAGGGGTTTTTCGGGGGCTGCCCGAGCCGCTCCGCAGCGGGGCGAGCACCGTGGGTGACCCGGAGCCCGAGGGGGGGCGCTGGGGCGTGGCTGCCGCGTCCCGTTCCCTCCTCCTCCCCCCCCCCCTCCCACCCCGTTCCCCGTTCCTCCCCCGAAAGCGGCGCGCGCGCTCTATCCATTGCCTTTTATGGTAATATCGCGGAGAGGGCGGCGGGGACTTCCTTTGTCCCGAATCGGTGAACGGGGAAGGCGCCGCCCCCTCTGGCGGGTGGCGGGAAGGAAATGGGTGGGGAAGGGGCCATCGCTTGCCCTTCCCCTTCCCGCCCGCCGCGGCGGGGACCCGGTGCGTGACCCGGTGGTGGTGATGCTCATGTCCCTGTGTCCCCTCTTCCTCCCTCCTCCTTCCGCAGCCAGCCATGGATGACGATATCGCCGCGCTCGTCGTTGACAATGGTTCCGGTATGTGCAAGGCCGGTTTCGCCGGGGACGATGCCCCCCGTGCCGTCTTCCCATCCATCGTGGGGCGCCCCAGACATCAGGTAGGTGGCCGCAGGGTGGGGGTGGGATGTTACTGGGCAAAAGGTGTGGGGGGGGAGTTCTGGGTGGAAGCGGTTCCTCGAGAAGCGTTGAGCTTCGAGAAGCCCTTTTGTTTGATGTGATAACCCGAGAGGCTTCTGCGCTGCAGCACGACTGGTGGGGGATATGGTGTCCTGCAGAGCTTCTGTACTGGAGCAGTTGGCCAAATGCCTTTTTTCACGGAGAGGGGGCAGTAATCGGAGACCCGTTTTGGGGGAAGAGCAGGTTGTCCCATCCAGTGGGGCTTGCCCTTCAGCTGCACTCACTGCTTGTTCTTTGTTGTGCAGGGTGTGATGGTTGGTATGGGCCAGAAAGACAGCTATGTTGGTGATGAAGCCCAGAGCAAAAGAGGTATCCTCACCCTGAAGTATCCCATTGAACACGGCATTGTCACCAACTGGGATGACATGGAGAAGATCTGGCACCACACTTTCTACAACGAGCTGAGAGTAGCCCCTGAGGAGCACCCTGTGCTGCTCACAGAGGCTCCCCTGAACCCCAAAGCCAACAGAGAGAAGATGACACAGGTGTGTAAAAACTCTGGAGCTTGGAGCTACAGCAGATATTGCTGCAGGCCAGCTCTCCTCTTCCATGTTGTCCTCTCTCCTCCTTCACCACTGTTCTCCCTTTTTGCCATCTTTACAGGGTTTTCCTTTCCTGACCTGAGTCTCCTCTTTGCTGGACCTTGACAGGTTTTGTTTGCTCTTCTAAGCTGGCTTTCTCTGAGACTGAACTAGCAACTTGTCTAACTGCCGTCTCTGACTAGCCACACTAATCCATTTACCAGCCTTGAGTGACTCTCCTCTAGTTTACTTGGCATCTGTTTTATTCCTTGCTGTGACATGTGGATGGGTCTGTGGTGGTGATGGTGTTCCTGCTCAGGCTCTGACCTGGCAGGTGTGGGTGGAGACCAGGCGAGATAAGCATGGACTTTGAGGGGGAGCGAAGTTCTCTTATCTAGGGACAAAAGTAAAACCACTTGCATGGACTTGGTGTAGACCTGTAGTGAGAACCCTGGTTTCTGCTGTTGACTCAACCCCTTCTTTTTCTCTCCTTAGATCATGTTTGAGACCTTCAACACCCCAGCCATGTATGTAGCCATCCAGGCTGTGTTGTCCCTGTATGCCTCTGGTCGTACCACTGGTATTGTGATGGACTCTGGTGATGGTGTTACCCACACTGTGCCCATCTACGAAGGTTATGCCCTTCCCCATGCCATCCTCCGTCTGGATCTGGCTGGCCGTGACCTGACGGACTACCTCATGAAGATCCTGACAGAGAGAGGCTACAGCTTCACCACCACAGCTGAGAGAGAAATTGTGCGTGACATCAAGGAGAAGCTGTGCTATGTCGCCCTGGATTTTGAGCAGGAGATGGCCACAGCTGCCTCTAGCTCTTCTCTGGAGAAGAGCTACGAACTCCCTGATGGCCAGGTCATCACCATTGGCAATGAGAGGTTCAGGTGCCCTGAGGCCCTCTTCCAGCCATCTTTCTTGGGTAAGTCCAACTCTTCCAGGAGACCCTGTGCCCCCCTTAATCTTCCTTTCTGTTAAGAGTGACCTAAAGACCATACTATTGCTGGTCCCTAGCAAGGTCTGTCCTGTGCTACTGGTTAGCCTCACATTCCTCACAGCCAAGAGCTGTATGTATCTGGGACTTGGGACAGTAGAAGTTGAGCCAGCCCAAGCCCTGGCTTTGTAGTGCCTTCCTACTGAAGGGACTGCTGGTGTCTTGGTTGCCCGTAGTAGCTCCTCAGGCTTCCTTGGCTGTGTCTGAGCGCTTGCTGACTTCAAACTGCTTCTTCCTCACAGGTATGGAGTCCTGTGGTATCCATGAAACTACCTTTAACTCCATCATGAAGTGCGATGTGGATATCCGTAAGGACCTGTATGCCAACACAGTGCTGTCTGGTGGTACCACAATGTACCCTGGCATTGCTGACAGGATGCAGAAGGAGATCACAGCCCTGGCACCCAGCACAATGAAAATCAAGGTAGGATGGAGTCCAGGGAGGTTCTCCGTGCCCCTGTTAATGCTGAAACGCAGATTGGGTGGAGGAGGGTAAGCCAAGCTCCTACTGGAGAACATAGAAACCATATTGCTGTGTCTGATGCAGCCTTAATGGCCTTGCTGTGGAGCAGATGGCATCCACCTGACCACAGGGGTAATGGGATTAGTGTAAATATACTGGTTGCAAAGAGAGGGAGGCGGGTGTGTGAAGTTGTGTCTTGAGCCTGTTTTTGAACTTCATGGTATCTCAGCCAAGGCCAGATAAAGGAATTGGGCAGCTCTGGCCTGCAGGGCCATGCGTGGGCAGCGAGTGGAGTGTGACACTGTGCACCTGACTGATTCCTCCTCTTCCCTGCAGATCATTGCCCCCCCTGAGCGCAAGTACTCTGTCTGGATCGGAGGCTCCATCCTGGCCTCCCTGTCCACCTTCCAGCAGATGTGGATCAGCAAGCAGGAGTACGATGAATCCGGACCCTCCATTGTCCACCGCAAATGCTTCTAAACCGGACTGTTACCAACACCCACACCCTTGTGATGAAATGAAACCCATAAATGCGCATAAAACAAGACGAGATTGGCATGGCTTTATTTGTTTTTTTTTTGGCGCTTGACTCAGGATTAAAAAACTGGAACGGTGAAGGTGTCAGCAGCAGTCTTAAAACGAAACATGTTGGAGCGAACGCCCCCAAAGTTCTACAATGCATCTGAGGACTTTGATTGTACATTTGTTTCTTTTTTTAATAGTCATTCCAAATATTGTTATAATGCATTGTTACAGGAAGTTACTCGCCTCTGTGAAGGCAGCAGCCCAGCTCGGAGGGAGCCGATGCCAGTTTCTGGTGTTAGGTGATAATTGCTTGTCTGTAAATTATGTAACCCAACAAGTGTCTTTTTGTATCTTTCCGCCTTAAAAAAAAAAAAAAAACAAAACAAAACACACTTGATCCTTTTTTTTCTCTTCGATTTGTCAAGCAAGCGGGCTGTGTTCCCCAGTGATAGATGTGAATGAAGGCTTTACAAGTCCCCCGCAGGGTCTAGGAGAAGCGGTGCCAGTATGTGGGGGAGGGAGGGGCTACCTGTACACTGACTTAAGACCAGTTCAAATAAAAGTGCACACCATAGAGGCTTGACTGGTGTTGGTTGTTCATTTTCTTCCTTCTGTACTGCTTTTCGACAGTTAACTTACACGCTGGGATCTAGCCTTGCCAGGCCCCACAGCTCAGCTATCTGAGCGGGGCTGGTGCTGTGGGCTCTCCAGTGTGTGAGCCAGATGGCTCATGGTGATACGGTGGGGAAGAGCTGAGCCTGCCAAAGCTGCAGGTCTCCAAGGCTTGGAGCTCTCCAGATACTGGCCCAGTGCACAGTTGGGAGCTGCCGGAAGAGCTGGGCTTGATGGGGATCCAACTACACCTTCTGAAGTGCTGCCTTGCGTGTGTCTGCTCAGCAGTGTGGTATGACTGGCTTTGGCCTTGTGAAATCGAGCTGGGGTGGTGGTGCTGTAAATATCATGCTAAAGTGGGTGGCTTCTCCTAGCCAAGGCTCTTTGGGCTAATCTGCAGCCCTCCTCCATGGCCCATGGGGCAGTGTCCCCTCTTCTGCCTGAGCTTGTCTATCCTGCTGGTTTGCCCCCGAGTTCAGGCTGGAAGACTTAATGCTTTCTGGCAGGCTGCTTGCTGGGTGGAGTGGCTTTCAGGTGAAAGGAAGAGAAAGTCTTCTCTGAAGTGGAAAAAAGTGACTTCAGAGAGCAGGGCCACTGGGCTGTTGGGCAGGGGTGGGGCTGGGAAAAGGGTGTGGGGAGGGAGGAAGCTCTTTGCAGGGTGAGGGACACCCACAGCTCCAGAACTTGCTGTGGGCCCTGCAGATACCTGCCTCTACCTGAGCCTCTGCCAGGAAGGAGGATTTTGGAGCTTCTCGGGTCTGTCCCCATCCTCTGGGCTTCTGAACTGATGCTTCAGCCTTGCTTGATGGATCAAATTCTCCAGGAGCAGCCAGAATAGGGACCTTCACAGAGCCATGCTGGGACATGAGTCCCCATTGGGCACAGGAAAGCCTGGAGCCACTGCTGCGGAAGGGAGGAGATGGAGGGGACCAGGCAGAGCAATGCCAGGTGACAATTCGTGTTGCCAACTCAGACCTTGGAGCTTTGCTCACAGGCGTGCTGGCTTCCCAAGGCTCCTCCAACCTGCCTGTCTTTGAAGAGCTAATGGCTGTGATTGTGTCATGCTCCCACCAGATGAAAGGCAGGGAACAGGCTCCATTGGCTCTTTAATCCTCCTCCTGGCCTGATCCTGCTCTGGCATCCTCCTGTATTCAGGGTGGACCTGCCGGTTTCTGCCCTTCATCTCCCCAGCGTCCCTCCCGGCTGCAGTGGGAGCCTGGCAGGGCTGTAGGTGCAGACACTGGGCTGGGCGGACGAGTTACTGGAAGCACCAGTTTGCAACAGCGGAGGTGAAACAGGTTGGAGCGAGGCCCAAACTGGGCTTATAACCTGAGGTCTTGGGGAAATGGGGTGAGGAGGAGGCAACGGCAGCTCCTGGGGAGGGAGCTGGTGGGAGCAGGGCAGGAAAAGGGCCAGGAGGCAAGAAGAGATGATGGCAATAGGGAAATGGGGTGCCTTTCTTCAGCCCTCCCCAAAATGGTCCCTGATTGCTCTGGAAAAATGTCTTGAGACACAAAAAAACCCAGAAGAGAAGATGGTGGCAGTGAGGGAGAAACCACAGAGCAGCAAAATGAGAGAACGCAGGTGGGCAGAGGGAGAGGGTGAGCGATGGGCTGGTGCAGAGCCACCGGGTGCAGGGGACCCCGGCTCATTTTCATGCTCCAGAGCACATCAGATGAGGTTTTGTCTTAGTTAACACTTCGCAGGGTGATTTTTCTCCTTTCTTCCTATTTCGCTTGCCAATCCAGGCAAACAGCCACCTGATAAAATGAGGCTGAGCCTTTCACAACCCTTCCCAATGCCTCTCCGGTGCGAGGCCATGGCGTGCATGGCCACTCTGCAGGCTGCTCCAGCAAGGCTCGGTTTATTCCTCCTCTGGGCCATTACATGCTGGAGAAAAGAATGTGGTGCCGGGCAGGGAAGCCTGTGAGCATTACTCACTGCTCCCGACTCCGGCGAGCAGGGGGGAGCCTAGGGTGGTTTCCTCTCAGGAATGCCAGGCGCTGGAAAACGGGGGGGGGATTTTTTTTAACCAGTTTCTCTGTCATCACGTTTCGGAGGGCTTGGTTTGCCCCTCGCCGGGGAAATGCCAAGGGGCCTGTCATGGGAAGGGCGGTGGAGGAGTTGGTTTAGCCATTTCCTGGGCTCTTGAAGCCACCAGCAACGTGCAAAGACTCAAAGGAGAAGATGTGTGGGGAATAAGCAGTCCCCTGGCTACCACCTCCTCCTCCTCTCCAGCACACAGACAGCCAGAGGTTCTGGGGTGAAGGGGAGGTTTAAAATGGCCACCTCCAGACCAGGCTGAGTGTGTCCCCCCCCCCCGTCTGGCTCAGTGGCCAGGATTTCTGGCCGCAGAGACAGCAGGACCCAGCCATAGATCCTTGCAAGCCACCCAGCCCTTTCTCACCTCCCTTCAGCTGCCCGAGGGGAGCCGGCTCAGCTCCAGGGAGCCGAGCAAACACGTTTCATGCCCTTTCTTCTCCCAGCGCTCCCAACTTTCCCTCCTGCTAGAGACAGTCACTGGCACTTTACCTGCAATTAGCTGGTGACCTGGAAAGTCACCTCGCTGAGCCGCTTATGGAATCAAGCCACCACCAGGAATTAGCGATGTCCTTGGCACAGGAGATGGTAGCGGCTCTCGGGGTTTAGCCCTGAAGGGCCTCATTGTCTCTTAGCCGTGTCAGGGAGTGTTGACCAGAAACGGTCCCCGGATGGGGGGGGAGGATCTCGTTGTCTTGTTCTCTCGTTAGTGAGAGTGTGGTGCCTCAGGAGAGTTGCCAGCTGGCTGCACGCAAAAGTCCCAGGAAATCCCAGAGGGTTCAAACAAAACTGGCCTCCTCGCAGAATTCCCCTCCGAGGGTGCAAAGCTTCAGCAAATCGGCTTTCTGAGGTATCAGTTCATGGACGGGACCGTGGGTATCGGCTGTGACTTGGGGCAGGAGGACTTCTGGTCTTTGAAGTTGGTTTTTGCAGGGAGATTGCTGACCTGGAGCCTCCCCTGACTTGTATTATACACAGCTGTAATCTACTTTAGCAGGCCTTACTGACCTAAACCGTATCAAGTATTGAAAATCACTTATGGCGCTGGAGCTAGCAGTTCACCCAAGCTGACCAAGTGCTCTGGCCACTGTAGTCCAGCTGGGCTTTAGTCATGCTGACAAAAAGATGAGATGTCCAGACTGTATCAGTCTTAAGAAAAATCAGAGGAGAGAAATGACCCGAGAATTTCCAGAAGGAAAAATATAAAATTGCCAGGTCAGACAGGCCTTGAACAGTTAAGAGATTTTGTCTTATACGGAGCAAAATAGCTTGATACTAGCATTAATTTGTTTGTTTGCCCTGCTGGACTGGGACAGGATGGTATGTGCCTGACTTCTCTGGGCTAAGAAAACTGTGTATTAGTCATAAGATGAACAAAGTCTGCCCTGAGATGGCCCAGCCCGGAACTGAACCCATCTTCACAGAAGGCTCCCAAGTGCCCCGGCTGAGAAGAGCATTCCTAAAGCGCGGCGCAGCAGGGAGGGCTTCTCCTCTCACCGTCTGGCCATCTCCCAGTGACCATCAAGGGAAATGTCAGAGCTCAGTGTAGCTGTCTGTTTCCTTCCTCTTTTTACCGCCTATCTGATGTCCTGCCGCTGCCTTGTATTCAACCTCCATGTCTTATCTACACCACCACATTGCTCATTTGTTTGGTGGATCATGAGTCCAAGTGCAGCTCCTCTTACAAACTGCTGCAAGCCCGGTTTCTCCTCGGGAGGTTCTTATACCTGTCTCTCTCCCCAGCTCTTATTCAGGGTTGTTCAACGGCTGTCTGGTCCATGTACGCCCACGGGCTGGAGGGAACCCATGGCTAGTCCAAACATAGGCTGCTCCAGCCGATGTGTCTCTCTGGGCAGGGCTTTTACTCCACTTATGAGCCTCGCTGATGGTTTTATTTATCATTTGCATTGGAAATGGAGGGCTCCTCCACCCTGGTCTCTGCTTTCCCTGATGACTGCAAATATGGTAGGTTGGTATTTTTCTCAGATGTCAAACAAGTTGGTCTTGACTGAAGGGCCTCCGGATTTAATGTGTCATTACCTTCTATTTAAGTGAAACACATGACGAACAAAGCAGGTACAGAGTCTCTTACTGAGGCTCTCCCCCATTTAAGGGCCAAGGGGGGTTTTCCTCTTCAACTCCAGAGCCTTCTCACAGGCCTGGAAGCAAAATAGGTAATCAAGACTTGAGACACTTGATATTGCTAAGCGAACCCCCCCAATCTATCCCTAATCTAATTCATGGCCTTAAATGGCAACAATCAAGCAGGAAGAAAGCAGCAACCTATTCATTTTCCTTTGTGGGTCATCTTTAAAACACATTTTCAATGAACAAAATTCCCGAAGCATACACGTAACTGGAAATTCCAGCACTCCGGTCCTGTCTGTACTTGAGATTTGGGATGGAGCTCATCGTGGCAGCGCTGAGCCAGCGGCTCCCCGTGGACGCTGCTGTGGGCAATGGCTGCGCTCACAGCAGCCCCTGGGTGACTTCTGCACAGCCCTCGAAGCGAAGGGTCGTACCTCACACCTGCACCCAAACCCAGAATATTTAGCCTGGTCAGAGCCGGAACTGATGATCGTTTTGTTAATGACCAGTGAACCTGAAGCTGATGGGTTTATCTTCAGGGTTTTCCTGGGAGGAAGGGGTGTGGTAGTCATAGTCCCCTTGTGAGCACCAACCTCTTCAGTGTTCATGGGTGTGCTGTCTTCTACACCCTGGCTTCTTCCACCCCACAGTGTGAACCGGGAGAGGATGGTTCTCCAAAATGCTCTACCACTCCATGGAAAACCAGGGTGCTAGCGCCACAAGCGCCCTGGGGATCCCACAACAGCCTGGCGGGGGTGGTGTCCCTCTGCCCCTCCCCCCCCCAGTCACCTCACAGGCCGTAAATCCTCACAAGGTGGATTTACATTTTCAGAACCGACTCAGGACTTTGCGGGGTGCGGACCCAGTGTGAGTCAGCTGCTGGGGTGGCAGAGGGCCCATGGCTGGCAGCCACCGAGGGCGGAGGAGGCTGAGCGGCCGCTCGCCTGGCTCCTGTCTCCGATGCCTCAGCACCGGTGGCCTTGGGGAGCCAGGCCCTCTTAACAAGCTGGATTTCGCCTCTGCACCCGCTCGGGGCAGAGAACTGCTGCCCGCAGAGACGGCTAAACTGTGACTGGACGGCACAACTGAGGCGGGTGCCACAACACGGACCCGCCACTCCCATCATGGCGGCGCCGCTCTCAAGATGGCGCCGAGCGACGGCCGGCGCTCCCTCTTCTTCCCGCCGGGCCACGCTCAAGATGGCGGTGCGGAGCGGCCGAGGGGGCGGTGGCGGGGGTGTGGCGAGGCGCGGAAGCCGGGTCATGGCAGCGCCGGAAGAACCGTGTGGCGGCCGGGCCGGCGAGAAGCCAGGCCGGGACGCGGCCGGTTTGAGCGGTGCCCGGGGGAGGCGGCGGCGGCGGCGGCAGTGGCGGCGGGACCGCGCGGCCGCCGCCATGTTCCGCTGTGGAGAGGTGAGCCGGGGCCGGAGAGGCTCTTCTCGCCCTCCGCTACCCCCTCTTCCCCGGCCGTTAACCGGGACTCGTCCTCTGCCGCCGTCTTCCTGGGCTGGGGCTGTGGGGAGCCGGGCCCTCCTCAGGGATGGGGGAGAAACGAGAGGGGCTGGAGCCGGCCCCGGGGGCGGTGAGGGGGCTTAAATGGTGGCGGTGGGGCTGGGAGATGCTGGCGGTTACTGTCCCCTCGGGGCTGCCCGGCGGCGTGGGAAGGGCCCGGAGAGCCGGTTCCTGAGGCGGGCCTGTCGCCATCTAACGGGGCTGGGTACGGGGGCGGAATCGCCCTTCTCTGGGGGGGGGTTTAGAGAGGCTGTGAGGTGGGACCAGCTCCCCCCTTCCCTTTAGGGGATGTCATGGCGTTAAGGCGGATTTGAGCTTTAGGAAAGAGGATGCTAAAGTCCCACCCGCCCCCCGAAACTGCCTTTATCACGATGGGATGGGATGGGATGGGATGGGATGGGATGGGGGCCATGTCCTGTCCCTGCACTGCACAAGATGGCGAGGACCCCATTGCTGCCTTCTCGGGCAGCCCTGTCAAGTTTGGGGTGTCTCTTGTCACCCCAGGGTGGCTGGAAGGGAGCGTGGGGTGGAGGAACAAAGGGGCTCTCGTGTCCTCTTGTCGTGTCAGTTAGTAGCGTTAAGGTGTAAGAGCTATGGGTGATCCGATGCTGGACTGCAGTTTTGTTCATGTGTGTATATATATATGATTATATAACTCTTAAGGTTATTGAAACGGATTGCACGTAGAGGGAAGATGTAGAAAGGGACTGCTGCGTTATATTTAGAAAAGAATCAGGGCCAGTCGCTTTTCCAATTGCAAAGTAAGTGGCCCAAGTGGAACGAATGTAAACATTTTTCTCCTCGTTCTAAAGCATCCAAGAGCGAAGGAGCGAGTGCAGGTACTGTGGATTTGTGTGAAGGTTTGCACTACCTCCATGTTGTCTTCTAAGGGAAAGCTTTTGGTTTCTTCATGCAGATGGAAGCACTTAAAGATTCAAGCGTTACTGTTTTGTCTCAGTTTATAAATCCTTATGAGACTCAGGTCAACTGTTTTCTCACAAGCTTTGCTGAAGTTTCTGTGCTAGTAGCTTTTCTTTTTTCTTTCTCTTTTCTTCCCCCCCCCGCCCCAGGAGGTCGTAAGTGGGGAGAGTGAGGAGGAAAGTAACGGCGTCAACTTGATGGAGTTCTCAGATGAGATCCTTTTGCACATCCTCAGCTATGTCCCTTGCACAGACCTTGTCCTGAACGTCAGGAGAACCTGCAGGAAACTTGCAACGCTTTGCCTTGACAAGAGTCTAACGCATACAGTTTTACTTCAGAAAGACTATAAGGTGGGGAGAGTAGCTTGCTGCTTCTGTTAGCTGTGAAGAGAAATCTGGCTTCTGAAAAAATGCCAAGAAGTAGAACTTTCCAATGTGTCTGCATAAATGAACTGCTCTTGAACTCTGAAATCAAATAAACAATAAACTGTTTTATAAAAGCATTTGTTTTCCAGAATGCTTTGTTAGAACAGCTCTGTGCTCCCTTAGTTATATAAAATACTGTCAGTGAAAACTATCTTCTCTGTGTTTCTGGAAGCTAAAATGAAAGTAAACATGGCTTTCCATTTGTAGCCGTGGTTGTGTAAAGTTACTGTTTTCTCGAAATGCGTTTTCCATGTTGTTGTGCAAAAAAAACCAAAAGAAACATCTTGTGCTTATTGCTGTTAGGCATGCAGTCAGCTAAGCCAGAGATTGTATCCGTGTTATAACAAAAATAAAGCTTGGGAAAGAAGGGTGATATGCTTTACGAGGATTGTATCACCAAGTACAGGCAAGGGGAAGCCTCTCTTACTCATTTCTGAAAGAGGAAACTTGGATGAAGGAGAATGGAAACGTTCTTCTTTCAATTTGAGTTTCCGTAGATAGTTCTGCTGAAACAGCTTTGCTGTTAGAAAATGGAGGTGGTGCTCCAGTCCCCTGTCAGTTGCTGAACAGATTTGGCCTCACAGTCTGTAACACAGACTGTGAGGCCAAGTAATGCACAGTAACACACAGAGTAAGAAGCTAAAGGAAGTGTAATCTTCAGGGTCTGAAGTGTGGCAGACCGAGCCAGCTGCCTGCAGTGTAATAATCCTTAGATTGTGCTGGCATCCCGAAACCTTTGGATGAGCCACATAATCTAAATGCTAACCCATCGTCAGGTGGGAAACTGAGTCAGTGCACACCATTGCCGTGTATCTCACTGAATGTGGTTTTGTTTGAGCACAGGTAAACAAAGACAAAGTGAAGCAACTGATGAGGGATATCGGAAAAGAGATTTACCAGCTGAACATGGCTGGGTGCTACTGGCTGCCCAGCTCCACTATTGATCATGTAACGCGATGCAAGAACCTGGTAAAACTGAACTTGTCTGGGTGCCACGTCACCTCTCTCCGCCTCTCAAAGATGCTGTCCACGCTCCAGCACCTCCGCTCCCTGGCGATAGACGTAAATCCGGGTTTCGATGCCAGCCAGCTGAGCAGTGAGTGCAAAGCCACTCTTAGCCGTGTCTCGGAACTGAAGCAAACCCTTTACACGCCGTCGTATGGTGTTGTTCCGTGCTGCACAAGCCTTGAGAAACTGCTGCTTTATTTTGAGATCCTCGACCGCTCACGAGAAGGTTTTATGCTCTCTGGGCAGCTAATGGTAGGTGAGAGCAATGTGCCCCATTACCAGAACCTGCGCGTCTTCTATGCCAGGCTGGCTCCTGGCTATGTGAATCAGGAGGTGGTGAGGCTGTACTTGGCGGTGCTGAGTGATCGGACACCTGAGAACCTTCACGCCTTCCTTATTTCTGCCCCCGGTAGCTTTGCAGAGACGGGAGCCACTAAAAACCTCCTGGACTCTATGGCTCGAAACGTACGTCTGGATGCTTTACAATTGCCCAAAGCCTGGATTAATGGCTCTGGACTCCTGCAACACTTGAAGTTCAACAACCCTTTCTACTTCAGCTTTAGCCGATGCACCTTATCCGGTGGTCACCTGATCCAGAGGGTGATTAACGGTGGGAAGGATCTTAAAAGCTTGACCAGTTTGAACCTCAGTGGCTGTGTTCACTGTCTGGCTCCAGAGTCCTTGTTTCGAAAAGCAGAAGATGACATTGACAGTAGCATTCTGGAAAGCCTGGTGGCATCTTGCTGCAACCTGAGACACCTCAACCTCTCTGCAGCTCACCATCACAGCTCAGAAAGCATCGGGAATCACTTGTGCCAGCTTCTCTCCAGGCTAAAGCACCTGCTCTCGTTAGCGCTGCCGGTTTGCTCCATCACAGATGTTGCTGCAAATGCGGAAAAGCCTCCCACGGCATCTAATTTGGTGCCCCAAACATTTGGAAGGAAAGTTCGGATTGGGATACAGACGTATCCGAGGAACTTAGGGGACCAGGCAAATCAGAAGATAGAGTCTTCAGTATTCTGGGCTCTGATGGGAAGCCTCCGATTTTTGGAAACCTTGGAAATAATTGGGTCCAGTTTTTCCTCTGCCATGCCCCGCAACGAGCCAGCCATTCGGAACTCGTTGCCTCCTTGTGTCCGGGCACAAAGCGTGGGGGATTCAGAGGTGGCTGCCATTAGCCAGTTGACTTACTTGCAGAGCCTGACCTTAGCACAACTGCCAAATATTCTTACTGGCTCTGGGCTCGTTAACATCGGATTGCAGTGCCAGCATTTGCGGACTCTTTCGTTGGCCAACCTGGGCATGATGGGGAAGGTGGTCTATATGTCTGCTCTCATGGACATGCTGAAACACTGCAAGTGTTTGAGAGATCTCAGGTGAGGGGCTGCCTTTGAACGTCTCCATTTTGTTTGTGGATCTCTAGAAATGTAGGGCATGGGTTATTGTGGCTAGTGTGAAAACTGTGAGTGTTCCTGTTCCGGTGAAAAGTAGCTGCAATGGCTTGAAAACTGGGTATTTTCCTTCCTGACTCGCGGATAACAGGAAGGCATCGCGTGCTGTCCTTGAGGGCTCAGGATATACCCTTTAACCAGTGTTTTAAGAGCAAAAAGTCTCTACACTGCAATTGCCTTCCTTTTAGATAAGGAAGAGTGGATGCTGCATATTTGGGAGCTAGCAGCCTGTCAGGCCTAGGTTAGATACTACATGCTTTTGCTGACTTTTTGGCTTTGTGTACATGTACATCTCTTAAATTTCCAGGAAGGAAGAGACTCCTACAATGTCTAGATGTAGAGATCTCCTCAGGTTTCCCAGTGAGATGTTTTTCTGCCTTTGGTTTGTATTACTTGCCTCTTTATTTTTTAATTTCTTTTTCTTTTCTTGGTAATATATTGAAAACATTCCAGATTCAGAGTTTGTCCTGTTGGTGTTCCTCTTCTTGTAGGATTTAAAGGATCCTGCTGAGGATTTGATCCTAAAGGGTGCATAAAGGAGCTTCACAGTAGCCAAAATGTGCTCCTGAAAGCAAAGGGCATGAACTGTGATGGTTTCCTTGCACTAGTCCATACGAACACAAATGTTATTATTTTAGAAAGATGATTTTTTTTTTCTTTTTTCCCTAAATCAGCTTCTGTTGGTGAAACTGCTAGACCTGTCAGTCCTGTTGTCATCCTCTATTCACAAAACAGGTCTAAAATGGCTAACAATAGTAACAGTGAGGTCACTCCTGTGATCACAAAGACAGTTAGTGTGAGTAAAATTATTGCTCATCAGCTGAGGCTGGTGTTTGTGTGCATATTCCTAATCCATGGCAATAGTGAAGGGAGAGCCAGGGTGGCTAGAACACCTCCGGAGGGTTTTCATTTTCCACCACTTCCCATTTATAACAGGCAAGGAGCGTGTTGGTCTTTCATCCAAGGGAAAATTGGATTGGAAATACAGTTGTTTAATGGCTTGGGTCAAGTGAATGTATCTCTAACCTTCAGGAGACTAAATAGCCATGGAAGAACTAAGATGTGGGGAAGGAGGTTTGGGTGTGCGGTGTTGCTTCACGCAGTCTAGGCCCTGTAGTCGTCAGAGGCTTTGAAATGGAGGCCAAGAGTGATTAAGATGAGAGGCAGCAAAGAGCCTCGAATAAAGGATGAACAAGGGTGTCTCCTTGTAGCAGCCAGGCATTTTGGTGTAAGCTGTCATTGTTCTTTCTTGAGCAAAGTCTAAGGTTTTATACAGGTTTAAGAGGATTTTAATGTTTAGCACTTGCTCCTGATAATGTAGTTTCCTTTTCATTTGACTAATTCTCTGCTGCTTCTACCCTTTCTTCCCCTCCCTATTTTCCAGGCTGAGAAACTAGTTTAAGGGGATATTCCAAAGCAACATTGTCATCTAGCGAGTGAAAGGCAGAATTGCAAGTATGGCTGTCGTGTCACAGAGATTAACCGAGAAACCTGCTGAGAGGTTGCAGGGGCTTCTGTGCTTTTTGTCCTAAACTTGAAATGGGCGAATAACACTGTTGAAAAATTGGAGAGGCTTCCCATTTCCTTAATATTAATTTTAAGCTATTACCCGAAGCACTTGTGGGCTGTTAGGATCTCTTCAGGCAATGCTATATGACCAGCAGTCACACACGGGCTGAGGTTCTAAAACAGAATTTATCAATTAACAGGATTAAGTTGCTGAGATACCCCTGCATACTACAAAAGCCTGCGCGGAGATTATCCAGATCAGGTTGGGACCGACAGCTTGTTATCACCTAATGGATTAACCTTCTTGGAACTCTCGGCCTTGCTGACCCAATGACTGGGATTCCCAAGTGCTCCAAGGCCCTGTAGGAAATCTGCACTAAGCAGATGTACTCTCCTGGTGACACCCTCCCTGAGCAGGTTCTGCTTCCTGCAGACTGGTTTCTGTGGGGGATTCATCCAGTTATGCTGCTAGTTAAAACATGGGTCCCTTGTTGGTCAGGTGTGGCTTCACCATGTCGCTTTGCTGTCCTGCCCTGGGCTGTGATGTAAGATTGTGGATAGACACGATAAAAAAAATCCTGTCTTTCTTCTCTGGGCCAAGTGTTTAAGATAAAGGTTGGGTCGATGATGGTGGTTCTTCCCGTGGGAGAGCAGTAGCTTTGATCCTTTGCCATCCTCTGAGCGGGGAGGGCTGGTTGTGGTCACTCTGTTGGCTCAGAGGCCCAAGTTCTGCATCACCATGTGTGCGTTGTGAATTTTTCATGCCCGCTTCTCTCTCGGCAGTAAACTGAAGCTGACCAGTTTGATCAGTGTTTGGTGCACTGGAGCAGTAAAATCCCCATCAACTGCTCGGTGGATGTCGGGTAGCAAAAGCCAGGCTGTGCTCGTTTTAAGACCAGAATGGATCTGCTGGTCAGATCTAAGGCCCAAAATGCTTCATGGAAAACTTGTAAAACCAGGGTTACTCCCTGTGGGCGCTGGAATTCTGCAGTTTAGGGCCTTTCTGCCTATTTGTCTCCTTGTCCTTTAGCACAGACCATCCAAGGGTAACTAGCAAGCAAGAGGTCTGAGCTTGCAATGTCGGATTTGTTGTGCCATCCCACTGGCATGAGCAGGTAGAAGGTTATTCCATGTATAAGTGACACAGGCGGTAGGGGACACTGGTTGGTCCATTTGCCACCCCCTGCCATGAATGTGCCGTCTTCCCTCGTGTCTGAAAACGGCCCAAGCATGAATTGCCCATTGACTTGTTTTTGTTTATTCTTGCAGGCTGGAACAGCCGTATTTCTGTGCGGGCGCCCAGTTCTTCCAGGCACTGAGTCATTGCTCCTCTCTCCAGCGGCTTTGCATCGTCTCCCGGAGTGGGACTCTGCAGTCTGACGCAGTGATGTCATTCATGGCCAACTGCCTTGAGGTCATCATGTGCCACATGTTTATGGGAGAATCTCTTACCGTTTGCAAAAATCTCCAGCAATCTATTGTCCGGAGGTGAGTGCGGAAAGGGGTTGATGTGGGATTTCTGGAGCTGTTGAAGATTTATCTCCGTTTCCTCGCTTGCCAAGGTTTATACGGCTTGGAGCACTTGTTCCAAGAAGCTAATAGGTACCGTGTAACTGCTTGGCGCATGAACTAGCCTCTTATTTTAATAAGAGTGAATCACTGAAATGTTTGAAGGTATTATATGAATTTTTGATTCCGTTCCCACCCATGTTCTCCACAGTTCCATTGGCTGAGTTGAAGTTCTGGATGTAAAGCTCCATCATAAATCAAATGACACTTTTTGTGTAAACAAAACATCTGCCGACATTTTAAGTACTGAGAG
Source organism: Numenius arquata (assembly GCF_964106895.1). Taxonomy (NCBI): domain Eukaryota; kingdom Metazoa; phylum Chordata; class Aves; order Charadriiformes; family Scolopacidae; genus Numenius; species Numenius arquata. The sequence goes on along the minus strand of NC_133589.1, from coordinate 4,235,720 downwards.
ATTTGACCTTGAAGCTTTCCTCCTTTCCCACAAGTGACTAAGATAATTCTCCCTCCTCTAATCACTTGTAAATGTCACTTACTGATAATCCCCTGGCAGCACAATTCAAAGCCTTTAAAGGGTTGTTGTGAAGGGTTTTTCTTTGGGGGGGGGGAGTGTGTGTGTGTGTGTGTGCGCGCGCGTGTTGGGGGAGAATTGGTACAAACTGCCTTTGCACGTTTGGCAGTTCTTAAATGCATTTTGCTTGGCCCCTTGCAGTGTTCTGAGGCTCACGTGGTGGGAAGCGTTTGTGTGTGAGCCGTGAATTGCATTTGAAAAGAGAGCTTTTAATTACACTTGGCATTTTGAAATCTTCTAATAGTGGCAGTCATCTTACAAAATATTTCCCATGCAACAGACTTTCCATTATTACATTATTTTTTTTTCTATAAGGATTTTTCTCCGCCTTCAGTCTGTTTTCTTTGTCACCTACTGTTGCTTTGCCCTGTTAAGCTCTAATAAAAATTTCAAATCACACGGCATTATTACTGCATCCTAAAGGGTGCTCCTCCCCCCAGCCTTTCTCCGGCTTCAAACTGACTTATTACACTTGGCTTGTTTCCGCGGATCAGATCCAGAAGAGCCTATGACTATATTAGCTACCTACCAAACTGCACACGAGATTGTTTGTTACTGCCTCTAAAAGGCTCAGTGTCCTTCTGGGAGAGTAATTGTTGGAAACATCTGAGTAAATTCCTTGTGATGTGACAGGGATTCTTTGAGTTTGTTTTTCACAGGGCTTCAGATCTGTAAAAACATTTCTTGGTGAGTTTCAGTTGGGCTTTGGGGATCCTCAGAAAGAACCAAGAATCCGCAGTTCCTGTTTTTCATTTTGCCCTCCCCTCTGAGATGCCATTGCAGCACTGGCCAAAATTTTAATGTCCACTTACTGAGCAGAAATATGCTGTTCTGCAGTCTTTTCTCCCTCTTCTTCTCTGTTGTGGATGGATTCTTACTACATTCTGTACCTCTTAATAATTTAAACCCTGGGAACTTTCCAAAGAGCAGTTGATGCCTTATGGAAATGTTAAAAACTATTTTTGTATTTAGCAACAGTTCTGGCTGTCATACTATTTTTCTTCTTTTGTATTTTATTAATAGAGACATTTGTGTGAAAACAGGTTTTTTGAAGTTTGTGGTTTGTTTTTTTTTTTTTTTCCCCTGAAGAGAGCATCTGCTCCTACTGCAAATTCTACACCTGAAGTTATAATCCTCTATGACATTGTAATTGGTGGCTCTGGAAACGATTTTGATGTCACGTAAGATTATGACTTCAGGAGGAGGATAAGCAGTGGGAGCAGATGCTCTCCTAAGCAACAAAGATCCCGTTCTCATGCAACTGTCTCTAGTAATAAAATGGAAGGAACAAAATACAGAAAATGATGTGTAAGCAAAGCCTGGAGTCTTCCACGAGCCATCAGTGAGGCTTTAACCATGTGATTCTTCCAGTGATCCTGTTCTCATCCTTGCACAAATGTGCCTTCAGATGGGGTCAGAAATTGACTTTCTTGACTGCATTTTGTTTTCTACTCCAAGGGCAGAGAGACATGCAGTAAAATCTGTGTCTGAGCTAGTTCATTGCTTAAACCTGTGGCTAAGGCCCTAATTCATACAGCATGGCTTCCTCTAAAAATGTGCCACTAGTGTCTCTTTAACCCAAATTTTAAATTGGAAGAGTCCATTGGGAAGCAAGTTTGAAGTTATATATCCTTGTGCCAGAATGAAATAAGGTGATTTTTTTTTTTATTTCTTTTTGTTTTTTTTTTTTTCTTTTGGAACGTGCAGAGATGCTGTGGGGGGGGGGGAAACATGGAGAGCAGAAAACATGGAGAGTGGGTGAGAAGGAGGAGGTGAGAGCAGGGAAGGCAAGGCTGGGAGCCTTTTATTTTTTTGCTCCCTTTCTTGTACTGGGGGAATTGATCCATGTTCCTTGGGGCCAGAATTCCTGTTTTAGGGCTATGGAGATGGTCTTGTTTAGGCTGAGAAGCAGCCAAATGATTGCTGGTTTTGAACAGGGAGATAGGGCCAAAGTGACTGTCGGTCTCCCGATGCCTCTAAGAAAAGAAGAAATGTGAGTGGGAACCAGAAAGACCTAGGGCTGGGCATGCACCAGTAGTTTGCTGCAGGTGGTAGAGCTGGGAGGGCTTGAAAATGCCATCTTGTGTAGTGAGATCCTTTTTCAGAGGTGGGTGCACGGGAGCGTTCAGATCACAGAAGAGGCTGGGACAGATTTGGGGAGAACAGACTGGTTTCAGCTGCCAAGCTGTACTGGAAGAGGGTGTACGTACAGGGTGTGGTGATGGGAGCTTGGGTATTGAATCTCCTGCATCACAGAGATGGCTTAAAGCCTGAATTGATTCTCAAACTCTTCCCCTCGACTGTAAAATAAGGATAATATTATGTATTTCTGTTCTGCTGCCTGAAAAGAGAGTTGTTCTCATGTCTGTTAGTCTTGTGACAGCTCTAAACCAGGCCTTGTGGTGTCCAGCTTTCTTGTGGGCAGTTTTCTGGTTAAAGTTTGCTGCTATTTGGGACAGATTAGTTGACGTATTTAAGTCATTAAGAGCCTCTGATTCAGTTCTGCCTCTTTTGCAATGAAACACACTGAGCAGAACAGCATCATCTGGAGCCCTGATCAGCAAACAAGAGGCTTGCAAGGGCAAGGTCTCCTCTGAGCTTTAGAGAAGACTGTTTCCCTCTGGGCAGATAAATCATTGCAGTGTTTTTCTTTATTCTTTTTTTCTTCTGTGTGAATGGGAGGGGTAATCTCCTTTATGGTTCAGGGAGATACTCTGCGCACGTAAGAAGGGCCTAGTGGTTAGAGTGGGATATGTGGCTTGAGTGATCCGTATCCACTTCCCTGATCTTCCTCAGATTTCACATGTGACAGGGGTCTAGTCTTAGTTTCTCTGTAAAATGACATTTTTTTTTTTTTTCCCCTGTCACATGGTGCTCAGCTGCTGCCACACTTCAGATAGTAGCGGATCTAACGAAGACAATGTTTTCCCTTTTTACACTTGAACCCTAACTTTGCCAAAATGCTTAGCTCCAAGCGCGTGTTCTCTTTGTTTAAATAACTCTTCTGTTAAAACCACTGCAGCAGTAATTCCAGGAACACTGAAATACCACAACTCGTGGACTCACTTTTTTATGTTCAACTGTGACCCCAGACCTGTTGCTGTGCAAAGAGGTTTCTTTGCACAAAAGAGAGATTTGCTTCTCCCTTTTGGGGTGGATTCTTTCTAAATGCTTGCAAAGAACTGACGTGTCCGAAGCCCGGTCCGAGGGTACTGGGTGTGCTCCCAACAGCTTTCCCTGAGGGTTTCCACACTGTTATTTTGTGAAATAGTCAGTAGATGGAGCTGTGACCTATGGAAGGTGTCCCACTGCTTACTGATGTGTTGCATGCGAAATAATCGTATTTACACGCCTGTATTTCTCTGCCCCAGAAATTTTGCAGGCTAGGAATTTGGATGACTTCAGGATTGCATGGCTACATGGCGTGGTTGTGGGCACTTCACAAATGCGCAGGAGAAGTTGCTTTCCTAGTGGAGCTTACCAGGAGAAAACAAGCTGGAAGAAGGGATGGGAAATGCTTTGGCAAATATCCCCTTGGCCTCAAGGACAGACTTTTATTTTCCAGCGTGTTCCTTTAGAATTTTTTCGGTTTTAGCTTAAGTGTTTAGGTAGCTCCTATCATTGTAATGATTTCAAGGACTCTACAATACCAGACAATACAAGCCAGTGAAAAGTCCTTGAAAAAAACACCTTGGAAAAGATCAAGAAAGCAACAGTAAAAAAAAAAACAAACCAAAAAACACCATCAAAAAAAACCCCAAAGCAAGACCAAAAAAATCTCTGAGACCGCGATGTCATTAGGGATTCTTCATACATAGAGGGAAAGTGTCAAGGCAAAGAGGTGAGTTGTGATTTATAGAAATGCAATCCAAGTTAAGCCGTAGCAGAGAGTGTGGTCAGGAAGCGAAAGACTGCGGTGCAGCTGAAGCGTGTTTTGGGGAGGTGGGTGGGTGGGCTCAGCCGCTCATGTCTCCCAAAAGCGCCGTTGTCGTCTCCTGGGGTCTGGTACCTGCTGGGAGAAGGTGCAGGGGGCTTGGGGCTGGCTGGTGTCCTCGTGCGGCATCCCCCAGGAGCTGCGGGGTGGGCAGTGGGAGGCTGGCAGTCCTAGCTCAAGCTCTCTGCCCCTGTTCCCCTAGCCACTGTGGCTACCTGTCTCCAGCAAAGGGCTTTGCAAAGTGACTGTGTGACTTAGGTGACTCTGAGGGTTAACCCCTGCTGGAAAGTGCAGAGAATTTTACTGGTTTAGGATAATCTGCCCGTTTTGGGGATCCAAGACCCCAGAGAAGGAGAAAGACTGACTTAACCTTCCATCTTCTGCCTGTGTCAGGTATAAGCACTGCTTAGTTTGAAGTGACTTGCACAACAGGACTCCTGCCACTTTCCAGGAATAGCATTTCAATCTGAATTAGATCTTACTATTCAAGCTTCTGTAGCATTACCTACATTTTCCCCTGCTTGTTATCGTCCTTTTTTTTTAACATAAAACTGTTGGCTGGATCGTACCTTTTCTTAAACTGCTGATTCCGTGCCCCTGTGTGGCTGCGAGAGCTGTGATGCTTGCTGAAGGGATGAAGCACCCTCCTGGGATTCGGTTGCAGAAACAGGGCTTCCAGGTGGGAGCACAGGGGTGAAACCGAGTATTTGGAAAGTGCTGAGTGAGCCAGTCCCTCTCCTGGCATTTAGCACAGGGCTGAACTATCACAAATGAATTTTTGCTCACCTCAGAGCTAAGCATTCCCCCTTCCCCTGTTGCTCTTGCCCTGGATATCCCTGCAGTATCAGTATTCCTCTTGCCTGTTTTCTTCTTGTGGGCTCAGCCTTAAAAAAAAACAAAACAAAACAAAAACCTTTTGGGTAATCTTTTTTTACTGTTAGATTGGGTGGGAGGCAGCTGTGAGGGCATGAAGTGCAAGATCATCTCTGAATTCAGCAGAGTCCTCCAGCGTTCCTCCTGCACTGCCCACCTGACTGCTGCAATTGTATTGACACTGCAAAAAGCCAGTATTAGCACCTAGGGCTTATTTAAGATTTTCAAGCTTTTTTTTTTTTTTTGCATCCCTTCACCACCTTCTCTTCCTTCTGACCTTGAAAAAGTCCCTCTTGGTACACTGCTGGCTTTTCCTGGATCCCGGAGCCAGCACAGTGGCTGCCAATCCCACTCCGCTAGCCTAAGCATGTTGCGGGCTCAGGCCCTGCGTCTGATTGCAGAAGACTTAATGTATCGCTAGGCTGGTATAGTGAATCATTAGCATCCTGTTCCAGCTTTCATTGTCTGTTTCATTTCCTGCTCTTAGAAACCCCTGAATCATTCTGTCACGGACTGAATAACAAACTGCATCCTTGTCAGCTTGCGTTACCCAAGAATTCCTTGGCGGGCTTGGCGAAGGCTGACTGCTTGAGGTGTGGCCTGGACACCTTTCCTTCTACCAGGGATGTTCTTTATGGGTGGGTTCGAATATTTTACAAGCCGGCACAGCTTGTGGGACCATCCCCAATTTGGCATATTAACGTATATTTGTTTGGGGGGGTACTAACATACCCTTTTCTTAAATGCATTCCTGTGGTTGACCCAGATGGCTTGTTCTAACTGCTGGCTCATGTGTTTTGAAGGGAATTCAGTCCTGAAACCTTCCTTAGTGAGTAGATCAGTTTGTGCATGAAGTAGATTTCAAGGAGTGTCCTCCTCTCTCTCTTGGCTGAGAAATAACAGTGGTACAGTACTGTCGTGCTTTCTCTTCATGAGAGTGTAAAAGGCTGAACGGAAGCATTAACTGCAGCTTTAAAGCATTTCCATAGTAAAATAAATCTAATTGAGCAGTTATTGCAGTAGCTTTTTAATTTGTGGAAGAGATTAGGAAATAACTTTCAGCTTGCTCTGGCAGAGCACTCCCCTAGGACCTGTCCTGGGCGCTCTGGCATCGCTCTTTGGGTTCTTATTCCCTCCTTCTCTAATTGTCCGGTCACATTTGACTGGTGTAGGGTTCAGCTGGCAAAATAATGTAAGAACCTCAGTCTGGGAGCGTGTTTGATACAAACCTCAGTTCACGGGAGAAGTAGCAGGGTGTCATTCATGCCTTACAGAGAGAAACCACAGTAGGGAGATGTGATTTGCCTCTACTCGGGGTGAGTCTGACGTGCATTGCTCCTTCCCCATGACACGATGCAGTGGCAGAGGATGCTGTGTTGAAGATAACGGGAGGGTTTGCCATGTCGTGTGTGAATGACTTCCAGAGTCCCCCCCTACGCCCCTTTGTGTCGGGGTGGAGGCTGTAGTGATGGGACTGAAGGTGAGGGGAAATCGCAGGCGTCGGGGAAAATGCCGGTTTGTCTGTGTAGACAAGAGGGATGGAAGACACCCTTAAAGGAAAATGCTTCATGGGGGAAATGTATCACCGTGTGAAGTTAAGAGCAACCTGAGGAATCACAACAGCTTTCCTTGGGAGCTGTTGAAGTCCATTTCTGAGGCTAGAAAATGAAATCTGCTCAGTGTGAGTACTCTGGCAGGGTTGGAAGTGAGAATGGCACTAAGGATCTGCTGTAGAGTCGGGGGGGGGGGGCTTTAGACCCCTCTTGAGAGGCTTCTGGGGGATGAGTCGGGGGCAAGGGTCCTCCCTGCTCACAGAGAAAAGGCCCTGGGGGAATCCCACCTGCAGTTTCTTTGGCGTGGCTGCAGGATGCTCCGGAGAAGCTTCATTTTATGCTCCTGTAAAGAAGGAGAGCTTTTGCAGTTCCCTGGTACTGAGTTCAGGGAAGAAATTTTAAGTGTATGTCTGGCCTTCCTGAAAAGATGAGAAATGTGTGTGTTTGTATGTTGGGTCGTGCCACTTGTCAGCTGCTCCAGCTTGTCCTGGCACTTCCTCTGTTCCTCCGTGCCACGCTTCGGGGGTGGGAGTTTCCAGCCCGGCTCAGGTACGTTGACTGGAGCTTTCAAGACAGATGCCACATTTGAACTTTCAGATGTGAGCAAGTCTTCCAGCAAAAACAAATTTACGCTGTGCCTGGCGGAGGATTAACAGGGTTTTTTGTGCGTGTGGGTAACAGAGCTGCATACATGGCAAAAAGTGAGTCGGTCTGAATTCTCTTCTCTTGGGAAACTTGCTCCTCTCCAGAAGCAGCTCAGCAGCCTGTGGGGGAATGGAGAAGGTGTGTGACTGCATTGGTTTGCATTTGTGAGAGTCGTGCAAACCGGAGACCACATCTGCTCTGTTCCCCCAAATCAAGCTTCTGCTTTCCTTCCTTACTTTCCTTCTTTAAAGCCTCTTTTCCCATAAGCTCGTCTCAGTTTGTGGAGCTAAAAAACCTGGCCTTGATCCACTCCTGATACACCGTATTTCCTCATTTTATCTGGTGTGTGCTGCTTTTGTTGCCAGTGCTTAATTATACCACCTTGTGTGCCCTTATTCCTGCTTGCCAGCTTTTGTGAAGTGGGATGTGCTGAAACGTCTGAATTTGGCTTAGGGCTTTTCTTCGGTTTCTCAGGAAATCTCAAGGAGAAATACATTCTTCAGTCCCAAATAGTGCTTTATCCTTTCCTTACAAGTAATAGAAGATAAGTTTGAACAGCTCCTAACGCAGCAGAGGTGTCATCTTCTGGGGTCTGTGGTGCAGAGAGTTAGTGGGGCATCATCCGTTGTTCCAGGCTGGTGGGTGAGTTCTCCTGTGGCTTTGGGCTGCCCTTTAGCTCTATCAGCAGGTGGAGTCCTGGGGACTCACGGGCAGGAGGGGCCTCTGCAGAGAGGTATGTCTGAAAACACACACTGAGAGTGTTTGCCAGGAGATAACTGCATTCCAGGGAGTGACTCTTTTGTCTTGCTAAAATCGAGGAAATCTGATCAAAGTGCAGCCTTGCCTTAGACTTTTTCTCTTTCTTTTTGACTTTGTCCCTGACCTACATATTGGATCCTGCCACGCTGGTTGGAAGTAATTGAGACCCGTAGTGTTAGGCTATTTACCAAGCTGTTCACTTGAAAATAACCTTACTGTGTCCAGTCCACACCTGTTCTGGGATCATTTTGGAGGCAAATAACAAAGCGCCATTAACCCTTTCAGCCACACTCAGCCTGTTCAAGATCTAACTGTAGAGTGAGGTTATACCTATGCTGATGCCAGGAGCAATTTGTGACACAGGGTGGGCTTCACTGTTCGTTTCCCAGTTCCATGGATGATTCCAGCCAGCTGCTGAAGCCAGGCCCACTGTATGTCCACATCCAAATGAGGACACTTCAGAGACCTCCTTGTAAAAGTTCCCACTGGGTGGTTGTTGGTTTGGTGTTGAGTCTGCTGGACCAGGGGCTATGCTGGAAAATATGTGTGTGGGGGGATATTTTCTTTGTTATCCCAGTGGTTGTTTCTGATTAAAGGATCTGTTTTGAAGGGGCTGCTAGTCAGTTGCCTAGAAAACTTGCTTTCATTTAATTAATCATGATGAGCTTAGTCTGGAGGTTTTGTAGGAGAGAGCAAGGAAGCATATCCTTGGCTTCTTTCCCTTGGAAAAAAAGCAGGGTTTCATGTCTGAAACTGCAGCTCTTTTGTCTCCCCAGGTCAACATCCTTCTCTGTCCTTCGGGTTTTAATTTTACAAGCCATGCGCTTGCAGAGGTAGATCCAGTTTGAAGTCCATCCAGGTGTGGAATGAGGAAAGAACCGTCAAGAAGATTACAGGAGCGATTCTGCAACTCATTAACTCGATCTCTTCCCCTTCTTGTTATCTCCTCCCCATGCCTGGGGCATTTCGAACTAGTGCTCTAAGTGCCTCTCACTTAATCTAGCCCACCTGGACAGGTGTATGAAGAAAGGAATTGCCTTCCGGGGAAGGACTAAAGGAGCATAGATTGCAGAGGGAGGCTGCTTTTGGGAACTGCTAATCCCAGTTTAACATTATGACAGCTGCTCGTTAAAATCAGGGTGTTTTTTAACAGGCAGTTAAAGGAGAGGCTTTGCACGCACATTTAGCTGAGAATAATAGTGAACCATGTGCATTTGATTTTTTTTTCTTAAATCACGCAAATTGTACATGGAAAGAATTCTCCGGCGTCAACTTGCTGGGGTATGGAATTTACAAGGTTTGCAGTAACATACAGTTTCCTGTTGAGGGGGGGAGAAAATTACAAAGCTTTCTTTTTTTTTTTTCCTTTTTTTTTTTTTTTCCTCCTAAGATCAAGTTCAAACCTCTCCTATAAATCCAGCCTCTTTGGAAGGTCTACTTACTGTGTTGGGGTTTTTCAGTTGTCTTGGTGGCAGATTGTCATTGTAAACTTGTCTAGGTTCTTGTTTTTATAGCTACACGTAAAGGCTGCTTATAAACTACAATTTTGTATATGGTGAGAAGGCAGCATGCAGATCTAATTTGGGAGAGTCTATATACAAAGAAAGAAGCAAAGGTTTCTTTGCCTTGGGGAGATGGCTGTTTCTTCCTAGCTGAACTTCAGTAAACTTGGACTATTAACATGATTTTCTCTGCAGGACTGTGGTGTTGGATAAGAAACATGAAGAGCTGAGGCAGAAGAGGAACTATCAAAGAGACATTTGCTGTATTTTATGTAATTTCGCTGCAGACTTTACCAACTGCCTCCCAGATCAGTGGTTATTTGCTGGTTGATTTCTTATAGGCAGTGCTGTGAAAGTAAGAAACTGTGCAGCTCCTACACGAGCCCCCAGATCCACTCAAGGAGCGGTGTCCTTTTCTGCCAGCCCTTAGGCAGGAGCCATGAAGGGCAGGTCTGTGATGCAGAAAGATATAAAATTGCCCCGGGTAATTTTGTTGCTGGAAATCCTTACTCCTGCAGCTACTTACGTTCAGGCAAATTAATTTAACGCACCAGGACTGAGCAACTAGCCTTGGAATGGGAGTTTCTCTGCTACATTTTTGCCAGATCTATTCCAAGTCATTTGTGGATGGGAATATCCTTTCTGTCTCCCAGGAAATGCCAGTCTCTGGTGGCTTTTTCTTCAGCTAGCTGTATTGCTACCTGGGATTTTCATGTGTGGTTCCAGCAGCCGAATCTCCAGCCGTTCCCTCTCTGTTTGACAGAAATCTGGCCGTTTCAGAGCTAGAGATGAGCTGGGAATTTTCCAGAGACACATCTGTACAAGAGAAGTTTGTTGAGCAGTGAACTCCTTGGGTCAGCCTCAAGGGACTGATGCTGCCAGTTTGACTCTGCCTCTTTCAGAGTGATAATGAACTGGCCCTTGTCACAGGGTTCGGAGGAAGCATCTTGGTGGCATGGGGCCGAGAGTCACAAGTCTTTTAATCTTCAGGGTGTAACTCTTTAACTATAGCATAACTTCCCTTTACCTCCCAGCTTTAAAAGAGTGAACTCTTGTTACGCTACACTGAGTAATACTATTTCTCTTCCCCCATGTTCTCTTACTCACCAGTTTGCTATCGTATAGACTACTTGCTGATGGGGACTTGGACTCTTTATGTATGGTTCTTTTTACATTGTATAAATGGCTTTAACTTTTGCTGTTCTTTTCCTCTGCTCTGTAGTTATAACCCCGCTGCTCCTCTCTCATGTTGTCATATCGGGCCTCTCGCCTGCAAGGTCTGGGATGTGTTGCTGGAAGGCAGACCCAGTGGTGGGATGTTGGCAAGAAGAGCTGGGAGGGCAGGAGGAGAACGTAGACTTCTCGAAGAGGGGACCAAAAGACTGAGATCTGTAGATTCAGAAACTGGAAGCCAAAATTCAAGTGGCAAACAGCGATACTTGCGTGTGTTTCTGTTAGGGCAAATTCCTGTGGTGCCAGGACAGGTTTTCTGCAACTTGGATAAAAAGGAGGCTGCAGGGTGGGGGTGTGTGTGTGTGTGTGTGTGCGCGTGCACACTTAAATGCTTATCTGCAGATCTGAGCTTTCTAAACTTGCCTGTGCTCTAATTGCAGAGCGGAGACTCTGCATGCAGGACAACCCAGCCAGAAGTGATAATCCCAGGCTCAGCCCCGAGGGAATGCCTGGCACTGCTCTGGCCTGATTTTCTTAATGGCTCTGCAACTTGCCGCTGGTTTATTGTAGGTGGTTTAAATTGTTATCTCTGAGCACCTTGCTCACCTTGGGCAGAGCTCTTAGGATCTCTGGTCCTCTAAGAATACCTATATGTTGTGATTTATTTATTAATTTTGTAAAACTTCTTCCTCCCTCCCCATGATAAGCCCGATTTGAGCTTGTGTCAGCTCCTCAGACTTGCTGAAAAGGGGTGCAAGCCCAGCCTGCGCTCCTTGCTGACACACGAGAATGGGAGACCTTGACTTCCAGCTGCCCCTCCTGCCTCCTCTGAACAACCCTCCCTTGTCCCGACCACTCTGTGATCTATAACCCATGCAACCCCCTTCTCTTGCACTGGAGAATTCGTATTTTTCCTCGGCTAATAACCTGTGTCTGATTTAGTTTCCAGGCGGACCGCCCTGCATTAAATGTTGTCATTTTCCCTCTGCTTCACGAGGACTTGACAGAGGTCATCAGAGATGTCCCCATGCGGCACTTGGATGAAATTACCTTGTTTAAAAGCAGAGTGGCTGAGGAACCTCCCAACTTGTGGTGGTGACTGTCACAGCACGGAAAGGACAGTCAGCGTGAACATGTGCAATGGCTTCTTGTTGGCCTGGATTCCCCATCTCCAGCTCCTGGCCGCCTCACTGGATGCTGTACAATCACTTTAAATAGGTTCAATTGCAAAATAAAAAAAAAAAAGCTGGCCCTTTGCAGTGGGGAAACATCTATTGAATATTGCGTGCATCTGAACAGCCTGTCTCAAAGGCTTCTGGATCTGATGAGTATTTCCTTGTGGTTAATATGAATTGTTTTGTTATTTTACTGAAGTTAAAGGTAAGAGAAACTGACTTAATGATGCTCTTTCCCCTGTGTCGCCTGGTGTGTTTCCTAGGGGCCCCTGTGTACTTTGGCAGTGTGCTTTGTGATATTGGTGGAAATCATTCTTTGCTTCCGTCTATTTTTGGCAAAGTAGAAAGTCTAAGCCAGTGAGAGGCACAAAAATCTGTTGCTCAATTGAAGTGCATCACATCTTTTCTATGTTACAAATACGCATTTGTAGTCACACACATGCAACCACAGATATTTAAAGGTTTTTCTTTGATTGAGAAGTACCACAAGGACTCTTTTTCTTATTTTTGAATAACAAATTAAGGTCGTCAGTGCCGCAACCGTGGTATGTTCTTGCTGATGCTGTTTCCATTGCTCTGGTGGAAGAAGTTCTCAGCTCTTTTCGAAATCCTTGTCCTAGGTTAGATGTTGCCTACAGTGAATAAGTTGAGGCTCAGATCTGATTTAAATGCAGTCTGTCTTGCAGTGTAGATGGGAATGTAGTGTTCCAGTGCTGTCCTTAGATCCCATGCCTTGAGCTCCTGCTAATTTTAGAGATGTTATGAAGTATTTTCCTAGTGTGATTTCAGTCAGCTTCTCTGCTCCACAGAACTTCCTCAGGCATCGGTAGTGGTCTGGATCACTTTCATATTGCCTTATTTAATGAGCACTTTTGAAAGCATCAGACAGCTGTACCAAAAGCCGGGTTACAAATTCCTGGAGCTACGTTTCTGGGTGGCAGTCGGATTTCCCTTCTGCTGGAGTGTTTTGTGGTCACGCGCTGAGTCTGTCTTCTGCAAAACAGCGATCAACCAGAGCTGTCTAACTTGCCCACCTAATTGCTCCCTAAAGTGTTGAGCAGTGCTTTTCTGGGGAGGCCCAGTGTTGTCCAAAGATGATGTCCCCATCTCCTCATTGGCATTTTCTACACAAGATGCCATCTCCCAAATGCTGTTCTGCCACCAGTGGTTCAGAGGATGCCTGGTCTGGTGGGATAGATTTGAGAGCAAAATGCATCTCACAGCTTTGGAGGACTTTCCCATCGTTCAGGTGTAAACTTGTCTGGAAATCTGGTGTGAATCTTCAGCCAGACTGTGGTAACCCTTGTGCTCAGGTAGGTTACAGTGTTAACAAGCAGGTTAACGTTAGACTTCTACTAGCACAAGTCTGTGCATTGCTAAAACTAACCCCTACATGCGTTTGCTGTCTGCCCTGAGTTTCTCTCCCTTCTCCACTCAGGACAAGGTGCCAGCAGCGGTCTCTGGGTTGCAGCCGGTAACAAGGTGGTGAGGTCGGCTCATGCTCCTCCGGGAACGGCTGCGGCTGAGCCACCATCGCTCCTGAAGTATTTGAGACCCTGGCTCAGGTTAGACACTGTGCGGGTGAGTGTGAGGAGCTGGTGCCCTGTTCTTGGCATCCTGCCACTGTTTTCTCTCCTGGCGAGGTCGTTCTTTCTACCTCTTGTCATATTACTCGCCTGTTTGAATCCCTCTCCAACATCTTTCTTCTCTCCTCTTCCCTTGCTTCAGCAAATCAGATGTACTTCATGGCAGAAACACAAGCCACTGCTCTGTCCGGTTCAAGCCACTTCAGCTCTGCCTAGTTGTTGTCCGGGTTTCTTTCCTAGAATAAATAGCGAGGGTTAGGCAGCGAGTGTTTGCAAAGCTGCTTTCTCCTCCTCCTTCCTCTAGTCTTAGGGCAGGGTAGAGGAAGCTGAGGGTATGGAGACAGTTCTCTTAATGTTCTGTCCTGTGGAGGGATCCTGATGCTCGGTACGTGCTGTAGGAGCAAGGCCATTCCCACCATTAGCAGGGATTTCCCCTCCACATACACATTGTGGCACCAGCAAGAGCTTGGCAGAACTGCCAGCTCGCCTGTTCCTGTCCCGCTTGGGGACACTGGAAAGCAGAAAACACCAGTTGCTTAATGGTGGTATTAACCCTTTGCTCTTGGGGGCTAGAATAACCTGATGGAACATGCTGTACTTAGACCTTTTGCTTGGCAAAGCGATACCCATCTGCCTCGTGTCTTGCTAGATCGGGGCAGACAATCAGGCATGTTTTATAATGCCATTATTCTGTTGCCTGGAGTATGATGTTTAGACATCTGTATTCATGCAAGCAGGTCAGAAGTCCTGGTGCAAACACTGCCAGTTATAATCGGGGGCTAGGAAAGGTCACCCACAGGTAATAAAGATAGCACCACAAATAGTGAGAAAAAGTTAAAAACTCCTTCCACCCCTGACTCCCCAACTCCGGGCCAATGCTTGCTATCTCTACTACAAATCCTCTTATGGTGAGTGAGAATTTCCGCTGCTTCTGCACTCCAGGCAGGATTCACCAGATGTTAATAATGTGCTTATTTTCTCTAAGTGCTATTTTGGCATCGGTGTTAATTACAATTTATATTCTGCAACATTTACACTGGGAAAAGAACCCACCCTAATAGTCCCCAATTGGCAGAGCCGGGCTATTAAACATAGCACCATATGTTCTGAGCAGAGCAATATATGGGACTTGGAGCCCACTCAGGGCTGACTCTCCGACGTGCAGCATAGGAGAAGGAGACGAGAACGGAGAGAGGGGTGTTTTGTTCCTAGCTTTTATTTAATATGAAATTCCCCCTTCCTTTTCCCTGGCCTCTGTCCCCGTCTCTCTGGAAATCTCCCTCCCGCTATCGGTGAGCATCTAATGAGGTGATCTCTGAGCCTGCTGATGCCACTGTCCGTAGTCTAAAATAAATGAATTCAATTACAGAAGGTGCCCTTCTCACAGGGGCTGCCTCTGCAGGATTCCCAGTCCCTGCTGGCATGTTTCTTGCTGCACTCCAAATCATCCCTCCCATCTCTGGGCACTGCAGAAGAAATCTTTGCTTTGACCGCCAATGAGGTGTCCGCGCTTCTTTGGTAGAAAGATGTTCTGGGACAAGTGCCATTAGTGGGTAAAATCAGAAGTTATTTGCTGCTTTGCTAATGTCCAAAGTCTTGGTTAGTAACGTGGTTCCTGCAGGCTGGGAGGGTCTGGACCTGAAGAGTGACGATGGTTTTGGTGTGGGGAATTTGGTGGGGCGAAGTCATCAGTGTTTGGGTAGGTTTCTTAGGACTCTAGGTTAAAGGCTTGCTTCCTCAGCTGTTTTGTGAAGCTGATTTCATGGTCTCTTTAGAAAACAGCAGTGGAGCTGCTGCTCGGTTTGGAATGAGGGCTGTACGGCAATGGCCTCTCCCTTCTGGAGAGCTTGGACTGCAGTCACTCCTCTGTCGGGGAGGTGGTTTGGCAGGAGGAGAAGAGATGGGAGTGCAAGGAGGCAGGGCAGGAGTGTGGGGTGGACCTTCAACCGGCAGTCAGACACGCGCTCTGAGATTTGGCATCAGTTTTCCTGCTTGTGAAAGGAGAGGAGGGCTCACCCCCTTGTGCGAGGGACTTTGCAGGGGTGCAAGGTGCTCTGCCTGCCCCCCCAGACAAGGTGGTGCTCCCTTGGGAGGAGAGGGCAGGGCTGGGGCTGCTCGTGCAGGCTGATGCAGAGCAGCGACCCTGCTCGCTTCCATTCTCATGACCACCTCCTCCTCTGCTGGGGCATGTGAAGCTCTGGGGGGAGCAGGGGGGATCTGTCCCCTCGCCTCGCTGATCTTCAGAGGCATGAAAGTCCTGGGGCGATGTACAGAAACGGGACTGTACATCGTGAGGTGCTGGGTGCTCTCCCCCAAGAGCCCTTTTCTAGGATGGGGTATCTCCCCCCAACCAGCTGCAGAACTGTGGAGCTTTTCCGTTTGCGGAGTTAATCGATGCAGAAGGGCTGTTTCGTCTGTTTAAAGGAGATGCAGTTCCACCTTGGCCGGTCCCAGGGGAGGGTGTCCAGCCAAAGCTTGTCACCCCAGTCTGTGGGGAGACCTGTGCAGGGAGCTGTGCTGGGGATTGCAGAGGCAAATCTTCCACTGCAGCTCTCCTGCCTCTTTGATTAGATGCGCAGGCAGCCGGGGTACTCTGGCAGGAGAATCATTTCCATAGAAACCAATTGGGATGTTGTACGGGGAATAATGATTAATAGTGAAGGGATGTTGCCTTGGGCCCTTTTCATTTTTTAGGGGGCAGTGAGGGACAAACGAGAGCACAGGTGGGGGGACAGGCAGGCTCGAAAACTAATGGAAACCATCCCTTCCATTAATTTCCAGGGCAGCTTCCCCTCTTCTCCTCCTACCCTGCCCCCCACTGCTGCTTCCCAGCTTTCGTCAAATTTTCAAAATGGCTAACCTGGTTAGAAATAATCATAATAATAAAAAAGGATGGATGAGGTCTGACTACTAACATTGTTGCTGTTAGCAGCAGGATTTCAGCCATAAAACATGAAGCAAGGGAGGCATTGACCTTTCCGCTGTTTGAAATGAATGGAGACATCAATATCTATTGTTTTGTGGCATTGACCTCTGACGCTCTCGTTTCGCCCTCCCCTTTCTTTTTTTTTTAATTTCCCCCTGACATTCGAGGAAAGGGGTCAGTTTGTACCATCTATTGATCCCGATCTTACTTGGTGATAGGGAAATAATTAGAATTTTAAAGATCTCTGCTGCACGCTGGCGAAATACATACACAGACGTGTGCTCTAAGCCCCCGCTTCCTGCGTTGCGTTCTCCCCCCTTTCCTTTGCAGAGATTCAAAGCTCTGAGATCTGAAGGGAGAGAGATCAATATAGGTTTAATCATGATGGGGTTTTTATTTCAGTTTTTTAAATGGTAAAGTGTAACGTTTTATGTTAATGTTGTCGGAGTCTGGCTGCCTGGTGCCTTGTTTTATTTATTGTTTTAAGTAGCCCCTTCTTTTGTGAACTTCATCTATGTACAGAGAATGTGAAATCAGGCATTGCTAATTAGCTGTATGACAATTAAGTAATGTAGCACAAAACCATTAGGACACTGGATTTGTTTTTGAAGTTTGTCCTTTGAAGTGGAAGCTGCAACTCCCTGCCCAAGGCTGCTGGGGAAAATGTTTTTCTATCAAAACTTACTTTGAAAATAAAATGTCAGTGTAAGAGTCCCTATTTCTGTCGTCTCTCCCTATAAACAGCGGGTGGAAATTGTTTCTCATTGTAAAAATTGCTGGCATTGATAGAAAGGGGAACTCAGAAAAGCACTAAATGGGCAGTTGGTCTCCAAACGCCCTCGGTTCTGGGGGAGATGTTACCAAAACTGCTTGTTTCGCCTGTTGAAAGAGAGCGGTGCTGCTTTAGGAGAGAAGACCCAGGTCACGACCACCGTCCTGGAGATGGCAAAGGGAGGTGGCCCCCAAAACTGTGGGTTGGCCTCTGACGCCTCGAGTGCCATCAGGATGTGGCGCAGCCTGGTGGCAAATACCGACGGGCTCCTGGGTTCGGGCTGCTCCATCTGTGCACTCGTTTGACACTTGTGTTTGCATCTGGCCCTTTGTTCTAGTAGTGAGTCGAATTCTGAATGTGCAACTTTCATGTACGCTGGTGGCATGTAAAACTTCCAATAAAGAGTGAAACTGATTTTGAACCGGGTCCCTTTCGTTGTCTCCTGCCTCTTATTTCCCTTTAAAACCAAAGCCATCCTCCTAGGAGGCACGCTTTGGTGTCACGCTTTAAATTTAATCGATGTGAAGTGAGGTGTGTGTGGGCAGGGATGTGCCTGGGTGTAGCCCCAGTTTGGACTGGGAGCTGTGGAGGTGTCACCCGCTGGTTGTGCTGGGGTGAGCGGTGCTAACGGGGTTTACAGCCCTCTTCCCCCAGGTCTGAGGTTGGCGGATGCTGCTCTCGGTGCTTCAGCTGCGTGTTAAAGAAGGAGCTCCATTGTGTTTAGGAAATGCTTTTCCTTTGTGGATCCTGGAGCGCTCAACTGCTGGGTCGTGTTGCTGTGGGACACAACAGCCCTTATCGCTGGGTAAGTGAACCAAAGCGACTGTCAGAAGGTCCATTGCTCTGGGTGGTGAGACACTGGCCCAGGTTGCCCAGAGACGACGTGGATGCCCCATCCCTGGAGGTGTTCGAGCCTGGAAAATGGTGCAGCTCATGTACCTGTGTGCTTAAATCAGCGCACCCCAGGTAAGAAAAGCACTGGGAGATCATTCAAAATTGATGTGTGATCAGATTTTAAAAGGTGAGTGAGGCTGTGCAGGACTTGTGGTGGGACTGCAGCAAAGCACGTGGGCTGCAATCTCTCCCCGCAGTGATCCAAAGTCCTACCCTGGGTTTTATTTCAGAGGGGATCATGGACTCTGTTGTTTTTCTGTTCTGGTGGGACTGCTCAGCAGGGCACAGAGCGGAGACCCTCCCTCTCTCCATCCCTCTATATGCTTGTGTTTAAGTTATGGATTTTATTGTTCCAATAACTTTTATCTAAACATGGTTTTGGGGGAGGGAGGAAAGAGATAAGGAGGGAGGAGGCTGAGGAAGGAATGTGCTTTTGGACTTTGCTGAGCCTCCAACTTATCACCGGGGCTTGCCGAGGGGTTTTGGCATTAACGATCCCAGAGGAGAACTTAAGGGGGAAATGGCTGAAAGGGCTGCGGTCGATACCATATGCTGGTGGGAGGAAACCCAGGGAAGGCCTGTGTGGAGCATCCCTCTTCCCCTTCGGTACTGATCTTGTGCCCTCTGCCAGTTTCTCTGTTGGCAAGGAGGGACGTGGCATGGGTTCCAAGAGGGGTAACTGCAGCAGAGGTTGGGTGGTGGGACCTCTGCCTGGCAGGGGGACAGATCTCCCACAACTGCTTGGATGTCTCCGTGTGTTTCTGGTTTTGTGTTCACCTATTCAGCCGTTTTTTTTGGGCAAATTGAGTACCAATCTCTGCGAGATGGGGATCAGGGAGAGGGGGCAAGAGGCACTTCTGCTTGCTGTGGGGAAGGAGGAGGCTGGGCAAGCATCTCAAACCAGGTCCTGGCAATCCAAGATGTGTTTAAAGAGAGGAACACAAAGAAAAGAAAATTGGGAATGCTGGTGGCTTGCACTGTGGGTTTTCTCTTTCCTTGTCTGTCTCCTGATGGGGCTGGGTGACCACAGGACTGGAGCCCTATCCCTCCAGAGATGCTCAGTAGTCCCCAGGCTGTGGAAGAGCTTTGGTGTAGTGTGGGATGCGGATGTGCAAATCTCAGCAGACAGTTCCCAGATCCTCTTTGTCCTCCAGACCCAGCTGTGTGGAGAGGGTGGGGTGGGACCTGCTGGTGGAGAACAAGGCCTGCCTTTGCCATGTAAAGGGGACGTGAGACCTTGTACCTGCAGGTCTGGGTCATTAATGATTTCCCCCGCCTGACGAAGGGCTGTGCAGTGCGGGCAGCATCTGTCCCCTGCTCCCTTCCCCGCCTCTCTGCATCCCTTTTCTGTCCAACTGGCTTTTTGCTGCCTGGTTTAACTGGGATTTCTGGGGAAGCAGGAGGGTACTGCGTCTCTGCGGCCTGTGTGTGTTGGGCATGGGGGGGACAGCGTTGTGGGGGGCTGATGCAACTGCAACACGCACTTGGGGTGGGAAGGAGTCCTGGAGATTCATCAAGGGGCGGCAGAAAAGGGGTGAGGGTGAAATATCTTTAACAATATCTCTAGCCGTGGAAAGAAGCTGGCTGGAAGTTGTAGTTAAGGGTTTGGGGAGGGCATTTAAATGGATCAGATGATCCAGTTCTCTTCTGCCTGGAGATCTGGGGCTCTTCTGTCTTTGTAGAGTCTCTTGCAGGTCAAAATGGGAAGCATGGATGAGCTCTAATGCTGCTCTCTGGGCTGCTCCACCTAATCTGTTTTCCATAGCCCTTATCGCCCACCAGCTGCCCTTCAGCATTCAGCGCGTCTTGGGTGAGAGCACCTCAGAGGGAGCAGGTCTGCAGGGTGCTGGGTAAAACACCTCCCAGACCCTCACTCTGAGCCTACAGCAGCAAACGCTTGTTCTTCCATCTGCTGGGACCTTGTCTGGGAGGTCTCTAGGCCTGGGGTGGCAGGAGGAGAGGTCCTCTGGGTCTGTGCTCTGAGTGTGACTTCTTGCCCCATGGATCAATTTGGGACCACCTTGTGCCTTGCTGGCTCCAAGGTGGAGGATGAGGAGAAGGAATATGGAGGAGAGAGGCCAAATCACTCCATCTCCTGGAGGCTTTCTCTGTGGCCGCAGGATGTTGCTGACAATTTCCAAGGTGCTAATTTTGTGCTTGCTACTTCCCAGGCCCCAGAGACAACCTCTCCCCGGGGGCTGACAGGCAAGGCAGAGGTGGAAGACACATGCACGAGTGAGAAACCTGCGTGTGAGCAAGGTTCTGGTGCTGGGATAGGTGGAAAGTCTTGGGAGGAACCTGAAGGAGAGGAGAAATGGTGGTGTCAGGTCATGGACAAGCTGTAGCCCCCGTTCAGTCCCCATGATCCAGCTGTTGTTGTGCTGTCCCCGTGGGACACGTGGCAGTTCTCATGGTGGTGTGGACTGTCCCGTCAAGCAGAGATTTGGAGTGGGGTGGTCTTGTAGTGGCACCCTTTGGGGCTGGGGGCCATGGTGGCTTTCTGGTTGTCATCAGAGTGGACTCCAGTGTCCTGCTCCCATTTCACTGAGCTTGAATCTTCTTTCCAGTGTGCCAGTGAAGGGTTGCACTGGGAGATGGAGGGGGAGAGCCACAGCGGGTGGAGAAGAGGAGGAGAAGGATGGTTTTTCTCTTCCATATGAAGCACGGACGGATGGAGGAGTATTTTTTGAACAAACAAGTCTCTCATCCCTGTCTCCTGGAAGCTGCATTATCAGAGTACCATCGCTGTCCTCTCTTCTCCTTCCCCCTGATAAACAGGAATTAAAAATACAACTAATAAAACCCTTTTGCTTTCTCTAGGAGGAGGGAAAAAAAAAAAAAAAGCCTTGAAAATGCTAAAGGACATAAAGGGCATTCATGAAAGGGTTGGATGGTGGTTATTGCAGCAGGGGGAAAAACAACATTATTTTACTGTGCAGATAAAAGGAAGTGGAAAAGCAGCATATTTATAGCTAGGGAGCCTGGATTCCTTGTTAAGCCGCTATTATCAAATTAATGTCAAAATGCATCAAACAGGCACGAGTGTTCTGGGCCCCTTATGCAAAGTGCTTGCAAATTGGTTACAAATACATTTGTTTACAGGGTACGAGGCAGGAGCGAGCTAATTAGTCATTGTAGCAGGGTTGTTTTGTGTCTTTTTTTTTTTTTTTTTTTTAAATTTTTTTGGCAATTACACAAACAAGCTGTTCTTGAAGTATAAATACGCGCTGTGTTACAGTCCCTTTAAAAGGGGATCAAACAGGAATGGCGGGATGCGGAGGGCTTGACGTGAGCGGCGTGGAGCTCCGTTGCCTCTCCTCCTCGGCCTCCGTTGGGAGCTCGGCTCCGGGAAGCGGTGTGAAAACCCACCTGAGAGCATCGGGAGGACCATATGTGGGTGGAAAGGGAATGGCTGGTATTTTTGGGTCCTCTGGGGGGAGTGATGGCTGCCCCTCATTGGGGCAACGGTGCTGGGATGGAGATGGCTGTAGCTGCTCCAGGTAGCTGAGTACTTTAGTTGCCACGAGGTTGTGGCCACGTCTCATGCTGGGCTGGCCCTTTTGATACAGGACCTGTTAAGGTTCCAGCTGCCCACCAGTATCGTAGGAATTCACTTTGGGATATTTTTGGGTGCTTTGGCTATCAGCAGCTGCCAACTCAGGTTACTAAGCAGCTTGTGTGGGTACCAACACGGTTCCAGGGGATGCTTGGACTTAGAGTCTAATGTCCTATGGATGGGTGATGGCATCCTCTTTGCATGAAGAAAGGAGTCCGGTGTGAGCTCTCCCCAGGTGAGCGAACGTGTCTTGGGGGCTTCTTTAACCAAAGCACGGGCTGTGCCTCCCAAACCTGTTAATGAGGAAGCGAAGCAGGAAAGTTTATCTGATCCTCAGGGGTGGGAATGGCTGGGGAGGGGAATTTGCTTGGGGGAGGGGGGCAAATGAAAACTTCTCCGCTGCCCTATGTCTTAATGCATCCCGTTCTGGGAGTAAATCACGCCTCTGCCACTCAGGGAAGCTTCTAATTTAATCTGCTCTGGTGGGGGAGGATAAAGCCAAAGGGTTTTTACTACCATTATTATTATTTTTAATTTACTAGGAAAAAGAAAGGAGAGAGGAAGAAACAAGTTGTTGCCCCTCTCATGCCGGAGGCCCCAACATTTCTTGGCAGAAGGTGTGCAAACAGCCCTGCAGCTGCTGCTCCGTTTGGATTAGTTTCTGGTAAATCTGCCCTTCAGGCTGGAATAACCCTTCTGAGCAGGTCCTGCACTACCAGAGGTGCTGGGAACACTGAGTTTAATGCCGTCGTAAAACCCTGCTGTGGTTTCCATTCCCTCCACGGGGGCAGTGACCGTGCAGGACGGCTGTGCTCAGCATGGCTTGCTTTACTGGCACTTCCCAGCCAGCAAAGCCGGGGGTGCATCAGATCCTGCCATGGTGTGGATGGAGCTGGGTGGCTTCCTGACGTCCCTTCTGGGATCAGAGCTTCTCAGAAGCCCATGGGCTTGGTGCAGGTGAAGAGGCATGAGCCCGGTTAAGCTCCACAAACCACGTTCCTGATGGTAGCTGATAATCCCAAGTGTGCTGAAGAGGTGTTTTGTGTCTCCAGCCTCCCAGCTCTTCTGTGGTTTGCAGATGTTGGGTGCAGCACATCACTAAGCTCATCTGGGTGGGAAGTGAAGACCACAAAGCGTGGTAGGAGAAGGCAAGGCTTTCACCAGCCTCTTGCAGGAGCTCTGATGTTTGCACCCGGTTTTATTCTTTTAAAACTTAGGGTAACACTTCTCTGCACCTAAGACCCGCTTTTCAGCGGTACCTTCAAACTCCAAATCTCTCGTTACCATTTCCTTCCTTGTCCTGTTGACTTCTGCAAGCTCCTTTGCCATGGGGAGGGTGACCGACTCCGTCAGGATCAGGGTGTATGATTTTGAGGAATGTTCCCATTTCCAGCGTAATCCTACCCCTGCCCTACAAGCTCCGCAGGAGCACGGCTCAGCTGGTCAACAAATGTGTGAGCAGCCTATTGCAATCAGGCTTTAACTAGGCGCCCAGTCGTTTTAATCAGAATGTGTCTCTCTTCATTTATAGCTGGGTCAAGGCTCTGATTTGACTGTCGTCTCCTGCTATTGCTGGTGACCGTGTCAGGGGAGTGGACCCTGCTCTCTTTTGAGCAGTTGGGTGTTTCACCACCTGCTTTTCACAACCTGTGGGGTTGTGCTGGAGTCTCCTTGCTCTGATGGTTGGGAACAGACTTTGAATTCCCACCCTCTTTAAGTTACACTTCTTGGATCAGTGCTGGCCTCCAGCTGGATGAGGTCTTTTGTCCTTCTCAAGATTTTTCTCCCCTTGAAATATTTGCCTTTCAGATGAAGTTGCCCCAGTGTCTGGTCTAATGCTGCTTGTATTCCTCTGCCTTTACTGAAAACACTTCTCAGATTTAAAATTGCCCTTGCCTTTTCACCCATCAGTGGCTCTCGATCATCTCCTGATGTCCCAACACACCTGGGTCCGTTCCTGCTTTCCATGTGGGCTACTGCCTTATACCCAAAATTTGTCCTTGCTGAGTATGTCACCTTCCCCGTCGTGCTGCTGGTGGCCACCTCCCTTCCATTGCGCTGCTCCTCAGGGCCACCCCGTTCCCAGGGGAAACGGGCTTCTTCCCCCAGAGTTGCTGCCACAGGCGTTTCTTTTTGTGCCAGGATTAGTTGTGATCCCAGGACTGATCTTCCTTTCTCGAGAAAGTCAGGTGGTGCTGGGGAAGTCCAATATGATCTTGCTCTCTTTGGGTGTTGACAACAAAATGTTGGTCCCATGTATGTTTTTGCTTTACAAAATCTCTAATGGGCTTTAGAGCTACTGCTGTCATCCCAGCAGCATTTCATTTCTCCCTTGGGTCGCTTTCCCCTCTCCTAGTGATGGGGACAGCGTTTCCCCTCTTCCTCTGCTGTGACGCCACTCACACCTTGCTAACGCCGTCTATCAAAATCCTGCAGTTCCTTGAGCTGCTTCCTTTGATGCTCTGGGCTGGAGGTGGTCAGATCTTCTGCACATCTCCCTTAGCGAGGAGGGTCTTCTGGGTCTGTACCACCTTCTCTGGGCTGCAAGATGCCCATAGCAAGAGCCAGCTACTCCTGATGGCCAACGTACAACTTGCAGCTCACCCCAGTGAGTGATGTGTGGAGGTGGTGGTGACTGGATGACTCGATGGAGCTGCAGGTGGGCCCACTGTGTGGACCCTGCGCTGGATTAACCACAGGAATCCAGCCCCCTTTAGAGTCTTGGATCAAAAGCGAAATCATTAAAAGACTTGGAGAAAGCTTTAAGTGTACACAACAGTTACAGCAGACCGGAGCGAAGGTGGTACGGGCAGCCCTCCTTGCCTCTCGGCAGTAGGATGCGATCTCTCCTTACGTTACCAGGAGCTGCTTCTTTTTGAAGAAGACAGAGATGCTCACAGTCTCCCCACTGCACCGGTCCTCTGGGAATGCCATGTGGACTCCATTTAGCTTTCTCCTTCCCAGCCTGCAGCCCTGCCGATGGCCCAGTGCCTGGATCAGGTCAGTTCAAGAAGGATGAAACAGGGTGGTGGTGGGCCCTCTGTGCTGGTGGGGCAGTGGGGAGAGCTGGGCAGGAGGGATGTTCTCCAGCGTGTGGAGCATCACTTGGTCTCCTGGATGCTGCACCGGGCAGGTTTGGGCATTTACAAACACTCTGTGGTGATGCTGACGGTGATGGTTCTTCCGCAAGGAAGAGCACAAACCTTGGGATCACAGACCACGGCCAAGTCAGTGCTCTCGGGGCAAGACGCAGTCTTTGATGCGAACACCTCGCAAAAAAACCCCCTTGATTTACACCAAAACGAGCTGGTGGCTTTAACCCGGGGCTTCTGCGTCGGCGTGTTGAAGGGGGCGTGTACACACACGCAGGCACTTTCCTGCCTCTGGGCAAGGATGAGAGAACAAACATGTGACAGACGTTAGTCACTGCTGGCGGTGGAGGGGATGCTGTGGTGGTGAGCACGCCAGGAGGACCTGAGCGGAATAGCGCCTGGGTAACGAGTGTGGGAGGGAGGATGGGAGCGGGGCAAGAGCAGGGCATTTTGGAGCAGATTAATTTTTGTTTTCTCGTGAGACCTGTGGGTTCCCTGCGATGGGGAAGGCTGGGAAGTGGCTCTGGGCAGCTGGAGCTGTAGAGCCTGATGGTTTTGCCTCTATGGGATGAGATGATGGGGCTGGGCACAGACTCATGTTCCATTTTTCTTCTGCGCTGTCAATTAACGTTGCAAAGGTGAAGCCTTTCTTGGAGACAAGGGTGCTGGCATTGCGTGAGCACAGATCTGTGTGGTGGTGACTTCCTGGCTGCCTTTTGAACTGAAACCCTTCAGTTTCCAAATGTGCTCAAAGTACGCAAGGACCCTACTTGGTGCGTCCTTGGACATGTTCCTCGATGGCCTCCTCTCCCATGTCCAGAGGGGATGGCAGCACTGCCCTTCAGTTCTGGCTCCTGTACCCACCAGAGAACAGGAGATTCCCGTAGGATTGAGGTTTTCAAGTTTTCTTAAACTCCTGCAACAAAGAGGGAAATATCACAGTTGTCTGGTCCTTATGCTTGTTGAGCAAATGGCCAAGGGATGAAGAGGTTTCCTCCAGGCTGAGGGACTGGGCTTGAGTCCCGGCCATTGTCTGCCCAAGTGGCAGGAAGGGTGTTGAGATATGGGGACAGCATGGGCACGCAGAGGACTTGGGGACATGCCCAGGGCTTGCTCTGCTCTGTTCTCGGCCCCAAGCTGGTGGTTCCCTTAGGGGGGCCACAGAGGCGGTGATTCCGATAAGGCTGCAAGTGCTGCCGGCAGTTAATATTAACCGGGCATCCTCTTCCTCTCCCCGGGGAGGTGTGGGAGGGCTGGGAGGGACCCCCGTGCCAGCACGAGGGCTGAGCCGGGCTGGGGCGGCGATGTGGTCTCTCCTGATAAGCCGCTCCGGTTTCTACCCCTGCAGATTTACAGCTGGGGAGGTGGGTGCCAGGCTTTTCGGGGCGGTGATTTATAGCGGCTCGGGGCGGCAGCTGCTTTCCTCTCTGGCAAGGTCTCAGCGACTGCACCGGGTTTTACGGCTGCCGTGACTAAGCCGTGGGCGAGTTAAAGGCTCAGCCAAGGTCACTGTGTGGTGGGACACAGGTGGGATCAGGTCCCTGTCCGCCACGGCTTGGAGAATGTCCCCATCTCGGCATGGGGAGGGCTGGGGCTGTCATGGGGAGGGGGCTTCCTCAGCTCTGCCGCTGTGAAGGGTTGGCTTCATGGCAGCAGGGGTGCTTTCAGCTCTCCGATCCCTGCACCCACGTGCTGGAGCCTACCAAAGACACAAGTGAGATGAGTTTGAGGTTCTCGGCTCTCAGACCCATGCGGGAGGTGAGACGCTCCCATAAGCATCACCACTAAGCGACGCCTGCGCTGCCCGGTTGCTTTTCCACGTGTCCCTTTGATGCAGACCGAGCAATGCTGGGAGGGATGAGCTGCAGCAGGTGAGGAGGAGGAGGATGAAGAGGAAGGAAAGGTCAGATGCCATCACTGCGCTCCCTTCCATATGTAAACTCCTGCCTGGGTGAGCTTCCCAGCTCTTCTGGTTTGTTTTAGAGGCAGCGTGGGGGCCCCAGAGCCC
Organism: Numenius arquata; assembly: GCF_964106895.1. Classification (NCBI taxonomy): domain Eukaryota; kingdom Metazoa; phylum Chordata; class Aves; order Charadriiformes; family Scolopacidae; genus Numenius; species Numenius arquata. The sequence continues at coordinate 4,209,155 of NC_133589.1, read as the reverse complement.
TGCAAACCCTTCGCACTCAGGGTTTTATTGGCATGTGGAAATAGTTTTGTCTGGTTTCAGATCTGGCTGATCACTAACCGTCCTGCTGCCCTCCCCCCGAAAAGGGCTGACAACCACGGGCGACTCAACCACACTCCTCTTTTTCCCTCTCTTTTTTTTCTCCCCACATTGTTCTCCGAAATCCCAGCTGCTCCCTTTCTCCCCCCTTCCCTTTCCTATCTTTCCACATCAGCTGGGATGGAACTATCTGGTTTTTGTATAGAAGCTCTTTTTTTTCCTGGTTTGTACTTCTCCCCCCATTCTGGGGGTTTCGGGGTGCTTTGCTGTGCCCCATCGTCCTCCTCGGGGTTGTGGAGAAACGAAGAGTTTGTAAGTGGGAAGGAAGTGTGATCCATGCAGGATGGAGCCAGGAGGAGTCATCTTTGGAAATGGTTATCCATCTTGTTGCTGTTAGGAAAGCCTCCTCCTGCCATCTGCCTGGAAGGTCCTGCTGGGTGCATGGGTTGACCACGTGCCTTGGGCCTTCCTGCTTTGTCAGCAGTAGACATGTAGGACACTGAGCTCTGGACAACCCCCCTGGCATGGTAGGATATGATTTCAGGAACTGGTGACCATCGTACTGGAAAGATGGAGGCCCCTGCTCGTCCTGCAGTGGGCTCTGGCAAGGAAGGCTGGTGAGATAAGTCCCTGCTGATGCCTTCTTTGTCCTTCAAAAAGTACCCTGGGGAAAGGGGATACAGCCAAGGCAGTGGGCAATGAGACCAAGCAAGACTGGAGAGGTACGACCCACTTGATACCTGAAGAGATGCTTGGTGTGAGCTGGTCAGGGGGTCCCCAATGTCCCCACCCATCCTTCCTGGCTGCTGGCTCCTCTTCCCGGTGCTCAGTGACTTTTTTTACCTCTGGTCTTCCCACCGTATCCGTACCCCATGAAGGCATCTGGGCAGCTTCAGCAGGGAGGAGGAAACTTCCCTGGACTTCCCAACCTGGGGTCGTTCCCTGTGCCCAAACCTCTGCCAGGGATGCTGGCTGCCGCTCCTGCCGGCTTACTGCCACCCCTGACAGTGTGCGACATGTAATGAATTGCTCCCTCATCAAATTTGGGCTAAATTGCATGGATTAACTCACCGAGACCATCTGTCCGAGCTGTCCCAGCTGAAATGGAGATGGCTGCAGGCTGAGGAACACCTGCCTGAACATCCTGGGAGCTGGCAGGAGCCAGATGAGGGTGAGGAGCAAGAAGTGGAGGAAGGAGGCGTGTGACACCTGTGAGCGAGACCCTTCTGGGCAGGGGGAAAACCCTCCTGTGGGCTTCGTCCTCCTTTGGGTGGGCTCTGGCAGCCCAGAAAGCAGCTTGCATTGGTCTGGTACCTCCTCCTTCCCCGTGTGCCTCTCCAGGGGACCCTGCCTCTGAGTTAGCATCTCCTGAGGTGATCGCTTTTTTCCTTTCTTTCTTTCTTTCTTTTTTCTTTCTTTTTTTTTTTTTTTTTTTAAATAATTCTAAATGCATGACCGGCAATTCAAGAGAAAATAGAAGAAATGCTTATTATTGTTGAGGATCGCAGCCCAGCTGGAGGAGATGTGCTCCTTTTGTGTAACGAACCATCCGTCGGGGAACAGTCATGCAAATTTCTTTCGCTTTTCTTCTTTTTACCTATTTCATTGATCCGGAGCCTATAGCAGTTGGCTCACGGAGAGAGAGAGAGAGAGAGGTTTGTTAATTCTTGCAAAGCTTCGCTGGGTGGAGGATGGGAGTTTGCTGAAGCTCCTGGCTTGGGGACATGCTTTGTGCCCTGAGCAGGGACGGTGGCAGCGTGGGTGAGCTGGGAGGGGTGTTTGCTCCGGTCCCTGGGTATTGGGATCTGCTGCGGTGCCCGGAGCGGCCCTGGGAAGGCAGGAGAGTGGTGACCAGCTCTGCCAAAGCTGCTCTCCACCATGGGAAGGGACAAGGACCCTTGTTCACGCTGCTGGGACAGTCACCACCGGCCCCGGCGTGCTGGGTTGCTAGCCCCACGGAGCCAGTAAATGTGAGTTAAACCCTTAGAATCATGAGATGGGCTTAAAAAAACCCCAAATATGAGTCTGTATCTGTTTTTATTATTGTTATTGGTCCCTCCAGTATGTCTGGGTGTTTTCAGGAGTCACCTGCCAAGCTTTTCTCTGCAGTTAGGAGATTTAGGGCCCTGTAGCTTGGAGTGAGGGTGGGTTATTGCTGTTTCTTGATGAAGAGAGGCTATTCCAGCCCAAATGCTGGCTGAGCATCCATGGCCACGTCTCGGGAAAGGTGACAGGCTGCCTTGCATGGATTGAGTCTTCTCCTTCATCAGTCTCTTCTTCTGGGAATGAGGAGTAGATGGAGCTGCCTGGGCAAGGGCCAGAAGCTGGTGGTCTCAATGCTTTGGAGTGTCTTCTGCTCTGGGCAAACCTCCTTTCTGCTGGAAGAATTGCTTCATCGCTCAAGAAAATGTCTTTTTTGCTTGAACTGAGTATATTTGGGTTCCCCCCCCCCCCCGCCCAGGCCCCGCTCTGTGTCTCTGGTTGGTGTGCGGGAGGCAGGGACCGAGCCCTCGGGCTGATGACTCCGGATGAGTTAAGACCCGTGTGGGTGTCCCCACCACGTGGGCTTGTGTGGTTGCAGAAGAGCCACCGAGCCGTCCAGCTGCTGAATGAACCAGGGAGACGCCTCATTAAAACAATTTTGGAGATATTCGTCCAAATAGAAATGTGAATTTATTTTGCTCACGCTGTCTTTCCTTCGGCGCCCTCTTCTACGAATCTCCCAGCAGATGAATTTGCTGGTAGGAAACAGAAAGCCCAGGGATGTCCAGGAGCTCTTGGCTGGAAGTGGAGCTGGGTGGTGGAAATCCAATGATCCTGCGCCTCCTCTGCATCCATCCGCTCGCTTCTGCATCGCCTCCGGGGCCCGTTGCAGCTCTGGGTATTTCTTGCACTACAGATGCTAAATAATCATAACAACACCGTGTCTTCCCGAGCCACGGACTCATCCTGACGATGATTTTTCCTGTCGTTTCAGGTATCGCCTCCTTTCCCCGGGCTTTTCCTCAGCCCAACGACGACTTGTCTGAATAATTCAACTAAAAATTCAGGATCGCAAATAAATACGGGATAATTGCTAACAGCTCGCAGACAATCCGCTGCCGGAGGAAGGCTAAACTCCTGGTGAATTATTTATCTGCTATGAATTATTCGCTCGGCCCTGTTAGGAAAGAAAAAAAAACTCCTTCCCAACCTTTGCCTGCCAAATGGCCTGGCTAGGGGTGACTCTCCTGCTGCTGACTCAGCCCTTTCCTGGTGGTTCCCGGCTGCCTGCCTGCCTGCATCTCCTCCTGCCTGCCTGCATCTCCTCCTGCCTGCCTGCATCTCCTCCTGCCTGCCTGCATCTCCTCCTGCCCGCCTCCCTGGCTGCATCTTCTCCTGCCTGCAGCAGGGAACCAGCTCTGGGGAGCTGACTCCTACCCCATGAGGTTCCTCAGCTCCTCTGTGGCTCCACAGGCGTGGGGCAGCGGAATCTGTGTGCCAAGCCCTGGGATTGTTGGGATCTGATCCTTCTTTATCAGCTCTCCCTTCCCCACGGTGTGGCCAAGCCCTAGTGTGGGTCTGCTCAGGAGGTGATGGCACCTTTTTGATGGGGTCTTGCGGGAGGAGTCGCTCCGAAGCAGCCTGCCTGCAGGATCAGTGCCCCCATTACAGCCCTTTCACCTTATGGAGAGGTCTGGAAAGCATCAGGTCCTTGGGAAAAAGGCAGCTCAGCTCCAGAGCACTGCAGCTGATGGCTGAGCTGGACCCTGTCCTCCAGTGGTAGCACCAAGGAGGGTCTTCATCTCTGTCCGGTGTCACATAGGGTGCTGCTGAGTGTTTTCAGTGTGTGGAGAAGCTCTGAGCAAGCGTGTCTCTTGTTGGGGGACCCCAAGGCAGCTCCAGCCACACTGTGGGTGCCTGGGTGCTGCACAGCTCCTACAGCCTTGGGTCACACGTGCATTCTTCAGGGCAGGTACGAGGGTCTTACTCCCAAAGCATCCTGTAGCTGCAGAAAAACATCTCTCCATGGTGATCACACACCGCCTGGCACTGGGGGAGATGGAAAGGGTTCCCAGGGTGCTCTTCCCACCTGTGAGCCCTGGAAAGAACAGCCGGTGTGGGGATGGAGTCAGGACAAGGATGCGGGCTGGAGGTTTTCTGCAGGATGCTCTCCAGCCTAAATGCCGTAACGCTGTGAAATGGTCCATGATGATATCTCCCAGACTCCGGGCTGAACCATGTCCTGGGAGCTCTCACCTGGCCATGGGTGATGGCCTCTGCGGAGCAGGACTTGTGGGCATCCCACTGCTCATTCCTCCCCCCGGGAAACACGGATAGAAATTGCCCTCAGAGGTGAGGAGCCACCTGCCTGGGCTCATCAATCTCCATTTGCATCCAAAGGAAGAAAAAAAAAAAAAAAAAAAAAGATTTAGGAGGGAGATCAATATTCAAAGAGCCTGTCCTTTTTTTTTTTTTCTTTTTTTTTTTTTTCTTACATGCTCCTCTGGAGGTGGGGAACTGGAGGCAGGTACTGGGAATAAATCCTCCCAGCTACCTTGATGTAAATCAGGAGGAAGATGATGGATTTATGGGAGTTGCACCTGATTTATGCTCCTGTGTCTGGTCCCTGCAGGTCGGCGCGTGCCCCTGGGGAGGCAAAGAGCTGGATGGGGATCGGAACCACCACCGTCCCTCCCGCCACCAGCCCCCCACGCCGGGACCCTGCTGCAGCCGAGCTGGGACTGGGGCTGGCGTGGTGTGTCTGGGTGAGTTTTCTTCGCCTTTTACACCCAGTTCAGGGAATTTAGGTATTTTTTGCTTTGCCCCTTTCTGCTGGTGTTCAGCAAAGCACGTCTGCTCGGACACCAGTCCCACGGCGTAGTGACGCCCTGCTGGGGGCTGACTTTCTGACTTGGTGGAAAAAAAGGCTTTTGAGTCGCTCCCAGCGATGCTCTCCCACCTCCATCCTTCCTTCTCTCCCATCTCGAGAGCCGGCGAGGACTTGCTGCCGGCGGGGTTGGTGTGTCTCTGGAAAAAGCGGAGTCTCTTCCTTGGGAAAGCCTTTCTCCGGGGTCTTTGGAAGGCCCTGGGGTGGCGATGGGGGGGCTTGTCCCAGCTCTGGGACTTCCCTTCCCAAACCATCCCGTGTTCCCGGCCGTGGCGGGGCTGGAGCCGGTGCAGGGGTGCTGTTGTTATTCCTCTCATGTAGCAGGAAGGATTTCTGCGAGTGCCATAAACCCGTCACGTGGGCAGAGCCTGGGTGAGCTCTAATTGCTTCTATTTGCATAATGAGGCGAGGCTCAGCATCCTGCTGATATTTGAAAGACGAAAATCAAAATCAGCTCTAGATAAACAACCCTCCCCCCCCACCCCATCCCTACCCCCACTCCTAATTTGAGCGTTTTCTCCCTTTTTGGTTTTTCTGAGAGCACTGTGACTCCCCCTGGTACCTCTCCCCAGGGAGCATGGATGCTGGGGGGGGATGCTGCCCCTCTCCCTTGACTGCCGTGGTTTGGGGGCTTTGCCTGGAGCTGGGGGGGGGGGGAGGATGGGTGGGAAATGTGGTGTGGAGGTGTCTGAACAGGAGCTGGAGAGGATCAGGCTGGTCTTGGGGCTGGAAACGCGGAGCCCGGAAGGTTTCCCCGAGTGGGAGCCCAGCAGATGTCACTGCAGCCCGGTGGTGTCACCGCTGCCTGTGCGGGGACCGTCCCGCCTGGGGGACACGGGCCAGCCGGGGCACAGTCCTGCTCATGCACCCCGTGCTGTCCCCGAGTGTCCCGCTGGCTTCTGGGGACCTGCCAGGGAGGGACAGGAAGGGGACCTTTCCTCACCTGTGCCCCCCAGCCCGGGGTGGCAGGAAGGGCTTCGCTCCTGCTTTAGGGCCCTCAGAGGACCTGGAAGAAGGTCCAGAAGGATCTAGAAGAGGGGGTGACATCCCCTGGCTGGGCTGTGACACCAGCCCCTGTTCCCCATCTGTAAGCCCTTTTCCACACTCACCCACAGCCTGGGGTACCAGGAGCATCCCTGCCCCTCCTGTCCCCTCGGGTCCCCAAGGTCCTTCCCAGCAGCCAAGCCCAGGTGTCCCCTTGGCCCTGGGGGGACCTTGGGCTTTGCTTGGTGCCCACAGCTTTTGGGACCTGGAGGCGCTATTCCCCTGGCCAGGATGCTGGGCGGGGGGGTTGCACCCTTCGCCCCAGGAAGGTCGTGCCTCACTTGCTTGAGGCCAGGGAGCAGACACTGCACAGGAGACCAGGCGAATCGGCTCCTTCCTCCTCCTCTTCCTCCCCGGCACATGGGCTGGTGTCCTCTGAACCCTTCACTGCCCTTGGGGGGAGAAGTGCTGACTCCAGATGTTTCCCTAAATGAGAACCTTCTGCAAGCAGCGCCGGTTTATTTTCATAGCAAAAGAAAATGAAAGGGCTGTTATGATGACGATTATTAACGTTTTTGCAGCCCGTGTTTGTAGCCGTGCTGATGGGGCAGCGGATGGACAGACGGACAGATGACTGGGGAAGCTGTGTGTGTCCCCCCCAACCTGCTGTTCTCCAGGTGCATCATTGGGCCAGTCCCATCTTATCCCAGCCCCCAGGGTTGGGGATGGGCAGCGAGCGCCCATGATGTGGTCTCCCCTCCCTTCCCCAGCCCCAGAGGGATGGGGATGAGCTGGGGGGGATGGGACCAGGACCCCCAGGAGCAAAGCACCCATGTTCAGAGATGAGTAAGGGTAAAAGGACAGGGGCAAGAGAAGAAATCTCTGTGGGTGGGTGTTACTGAGAGCAAGCCCTTCTCTGATCGGCTCCTGCTCCATCGGCAGGGCTCAGCCACTCGCTCCAGGTGTGGCCGAGGAGCCCCAAATCGCTGCTGCAGCCCAAGGACCTGCCGGGTGTGGAAGGGAGGCACTATCCCCCTCCTGATCCAGCTCCTCTTTCTGTCTGAGCCCAGCCTCTCGGTGGGATGCTCTTGCTGCTCCCATGGTCCCCTCCAACAAGAGCTGTTTCCTTCTCCCGACTCCCATTTTACTGGGGCTGCTGATACCCCCTGAGCTCAGACATCGTCAGCCGGGTCTGATTTAACGTTTGCTTCCAAAGCAGCAGAGCGCTGCTCCTCCAAACCCACCAGCGTCCCACCTGCTGACCCTGGCCCATGGACCAGTGCCGGCTCTCATCCCGTTGGCTTTCTTGGCCCGTTGGTGTTCGATGACCCCCAGCCTGTGGCGGGGGGTAGGACAGGGACAGACCTGGCTGCCAGCACTCGCTGCTTCTTCTGTTCTCCTGCCCACCCATGGCCAGGACTGCCACCTGCATCCGCATCCCAGACCATGAAGGTCCCCCCTTCTCTTGGCCCTTGTGGGGTGCAAAAGCCCCTCCTGGGGCCATCGTGCCAAAGAGGAGGGGAGCAGCAATGCTTCCCCCATTCCCTCTTCCCGTCCCCTCCTCATCCTCCAGCCTCTGGGGAATCCGCACGGGGCAGGATGGAGAAAAGGACCCTCGAAGGTGGAATGAAATCCCCCCAGAAGCTTTTAAGGGCGGGGGGGGGGGGAAGAGAAGGAACAAGATGGGAGGAGAGGCTGCGAGCATGACAGAGCCGGTGCTTGCCAAGCGAGAGTGAGTGAGTGTGTGTGTGTGTGTGTGTGTGTGTGTGTGTGTGCACGCTGGCTTTCCATCGGGCTGATGAAAGGACCGGCAGCTCTTGAAGCCGAAGCCAAGGCGAGTAACCTGTGGCTGTCCCGGGGGTGGCGAGGTGGGGGGGGAGGCCTGTTTACTCAAGAGCAGCAGGGATGCTCTGCCAGGAGCTGGGGCGGTGGGCTCTGTGGCGGTGACAGCTTGCTGAAGAAGAGCTGGGTTTCAGCATCCCAGCCCAAGCACGGAGGAGGGACACCAGCCGGGCAGCTCCACCGACAGCCCCCACATCGGTGGTCTGGGGGGATGCGGGATAGATGAGGGGTCTGCCTTCCTTCTGGGTCCCCACAGGGGGTGTCAGCGCTGGATCCCACTGTGGGGGAGTTCCCAGTGGAGCAGTGGCTTCGTGCTGGCCTGGGCGAGGGGTCTCTATCCTGGGCGAGGGGTCTCTTGTCCCTCCAACCCAGGTTTTTCCATGGGACAAGAATCTCCCATGGCCATTACACAGCTATTTTTGCCCTGCCCGGGGTCTCGCTTACACCCCACCTGCAAATTTCCAAGGGCTTCCTGGGCTCCCTTGCCCCCCCAGCGTTGTGTTTGGGATTTGTATTTAATTCTTATTTATTTCTTTGTAGGTTTGTCCCTGTCATTGCTGCCGTTCCCAGTCCGGCGTTCCAGCAGGTTTGCTCTGCAGAGAGCTGCAGGTTGGCTATGAAATATGACAAAGCGTTCATTTAAATGCACACCATGATGTCGGCGAGTCCATTAGGGGAATTAATTTGAATGGTTGGCATTTAATAAACAGCCTCGTCCCTCCTCTCTCTCCCCCCCCCCCTCCACCGCCATCTCAGAAGGGTTAAAAAGAAACCACATGTGGATATCGGAGAGAGGGGGGAGCAGGTATCTGGGTCTTGGGGAAGGGGGGGAAATAATAAAAGAGAGCTGGTGTTATAAGAGGAATTGCAGTTTGTTTTGTTCATGGTAAAAAAAAGCACATGTGGAAGGGGAGGGGGTGAGCCCAGCGGTTTGGGTTCACGGGGTATTTGGTGCGTGTAGAAAAGAGGGGGTGAAACGGCGATGGGGCCGGGGAGGACACGCTCCGGCCGGAGGGTCCCAGCCTGACTCCAAACAGGCCGGGCTGGGGGAAGGCGAGGGGGCTCGAAGGACGTTTCTCCCCATATGGTGTGTATTACAAGCTCCTTTCTAGTTGTAAAGATTAATTTAAAGCCTTTCTCACCTCCCCCCCATCCCTCTTTCATTGACAAATGAACATCTGGGCTGAATGCTGCCCAGATCCTAATCAAAGCATTTTTTCAGGGCCGTTGTCTGCCTTTATGGCTATCTGCTTTTCGGATTCTCTGCAGTTTCAATGCACTTGGCAATTCAGCCTGTAAATACCCCTCTCTGGGATTTATGTTTCGGGCTAATGTGATTTTTTTTTTTTTTCTCTTTTGCCTCTTGATTCGTTTGTTTGGTTTAGTTTAACGACATTTTCTTGTCTGTGCATAAGTTAGGGCACGAAGGAATTTTTTTTTCCCCCTCCCCTCTTAGCTGTGGGTTATTAACAATTAGCAAAAATGGCTTTTTTTTTTTTTTTTTTTTTTTCCTACGCTGCTGATGGGAGCACTGGGGGGTCAAAGCCAGCCCTGAATCCCTGATGAGCATCCCCCGGTCATCCCAAACCACCTCTTTTTCTTACAGAAGGCTTGTTTTTTTGAGATTTTGCTGAGAAAGCAGCTTTCCGCCAAAGTGAAGCCGAGCCCTTTCCACGATGCTCAAGGGCTCCTTTGGCGGGGGGAGAGAGAGGCAGCACCAGCCGCAGCCCAATATGGAAAAGCCGTTTGCTCCCCAAAATGATGCCCAAGTAACCAACTGAGGTGCCTGAAAAATATCTGGGATCCCCTTCCCCTCAGGCTTGCCTTTTCCCCTGCAAGCTCCAGTGTGGGGGATTAAAAGATAAATACTTAAAACCTACCTGGGATGGTGAATAACGTCTGCCGTGTCCCAGGTGCTATAGGAAAGGACGGTTCCTGAGCCTGTAGCTGGGGCAAAAAGGCAGAAAAGTCCCTTTAGGGCAAATATAGGGACCCGCAGGGGACAGGGCGTGGAGTCCCCTGCGTCGGTCCCTATCCCTGAATGAGAAGAGAGCTGGGAAACAAAGATGACCTTTTTTTTTTTTGTATATTCAGAGCATATTGATTCCTGCAGCAAACCTGCCTCCTCGCCTTGGGCTTCCCCTTCCCTGTGGCAGAATGGTGAGGCCGGTTATTTACCCCGACGGATGCCTTAATTAAGGTGTGTGATTTCAGGGCATTTAAACCATCAAGGAGAGCTCTTGTTTATATACCAAGTGCACGGGGTAATGGTGTTATTAATTAAAAATGTTCTCCTAAGTGAAATAAAAAATCACTGCGGTGGAAAGCGCTTTGCTGCTCCTCCTTGGCTCTCCTGGCCGAGAGGTAACCTGAATCCCGGAGCCGCCTCCGGTGATGCGGGGATGGGTACCATCCGTCACCGGGACCATCTCCAGCCAGGGATGTTGCTGGGGAAGCCAAGCTTTGGCTGGGAAACCCAGAGCAGGTTGGGAATGGTGGTGGTTTATACCAATTTCCAGCTTGAAGCTGGTGTGGCTGTTCCCACGGGCAGCCAAAACTGCAGCTGGGATATCACAGGGAGCGCTGCGGGTGGGGGAGCGTCCTCAGTCAGGTTGGGAAGAAGTTTGGAGTGGATACAGGTAGTCCACCATCATGGGCACTGGGCCTGTTTTTCTCTGAATTTCTCTGAAACTCTGAATTTCCCATGAATATGACAAGCCAGGACGCAGCAGGATGGTCCCTGGAAGTGGATTTGGGGGCCAGAGCTGGATTTCTGATGGCTATGGGGCTGAGATGGCCCCAGCACTGACCCTGGATGAGGATGGCAGCCTGTGCAGAGCTCCAGAGGTAGGGAAGCATATTCCCGAACAGCCGGAGGAGGCTCCGGGGTGGCTTTTAATTTCTTTGCCGCTGATTTTTACAGCTCTTGACGTGGCTTTTTCACTCCCTTCCTCCTCAATGCCCCCAAAATGAGCAGCAAGTGTTGGCCGCTGGCCATGGGTCTTCCCAGCAATGCCATCACTGCCCTGTCCATCTCAAGGTCAGGGTGAAGCCTGGACTCGGTCCACAGCTGAGCCAGCACATCCTGGGGTCAGAGCGGCCACCGGCAGCCCCGGGGCGAAGGTGAGGTGGATTTATGGGGTTTCGTATCGGCACTACCCATCGTCGGGCCATCTCGGCGGGGGGAGAAGGGATGGATGCTGAGGGGCATCACGGCCAAGGAGGTTTTTTGGGGAAGGCGAGAAGGGAGGTGGCGGTGTCCGGGGGTACCGGGGAGCCCTCTCTGATGTCCCCACGGAGGAGGATGCGATACCCAACAATCAACATCTCCAACCTCATCCCTAACCCCATGTGTCGGGAGAGGGCAGCCGCGGCCGGTGCCCCGCTCCCAGCTGCCGCCGAGCAGAGATTTGCAGCTGAACTCTGCTCGGAAAGTCACTCGCAGCCTTTTCTCATTTCTTTCTGGATTTGAGGCAGCTTCCAAATTCCTGCGCAGCCAAATCCTGGCTGGGGCTGCCAGGAAACCCGGCCAGCAACAAGTACGTGCCGTTTCTGTACCCACAACACAGCCAGGATTGCTGTTATTCTGCGGGTGACGGTGACGGGACGGAGCTCCAGCCCTCCCAAGGATGCCACCCCGTCCCTTCCCGGGCTGCAGCCGTCACCCTGCCCTGGGTGCTGCCCCGGGGGGGGGGCAGTCGGGGCTGTGTCACCGCCCCCTCTTCATCGCTGCCTTTTTATAAACAAAAAAAACCCAACCCTGCACCCCAGATTCCCTCAACTTTACCCGCCCGCCCTCCCCGTCACCTCCCACTTTCCCAGCGTGTGGAAGCACATCGGCTTTATCCGATCCCGACGGGATTTACGATCCCGTCGACTTCCTGCGCTGCCTTTCAAGGCGCTCGCCTCCTTCCCGCCACCCATAAATCAAACCTGTTTGTTTCGGGTTGCTCTTTCCCCATTTCTTTCTTTATTTTTATTTCTCCCCTTTGCTCCCCGAGGGTTTTGGGGTACAGCGGAGGAGCAGTGAGGCAGCCCTGAGGCCACGGTGAGGGCACACGTTGGGTCTCCATGTGAAATGTCGGTGGCCGGGAAAAGTGGGGTCGGGAAAATCCTGCGTCGCTGGTACAGACTAAATACCCCTCCTCGTGTCTAAACACCACCAGGATGCGGCCCTCAGCGCTTGGGGCTTTCCATGGAATCCATCCCAGCGTGATCCCAAAGGGATTTTACTGGCAGCCTGGGGAAAACCCTCCGGTGGGGTCAGGCATCCCAAAGCAGCCCGGGGCTGAGTGCGGGCTGCACAGGGAGCATCCCCCCGCCGAGCATCCTCCCGGCCGTGGCAGGGATGGGGAGCCGGCTCTGGCTGAGCCCACCCACCGGACGCCTGATCTGCTCTTTCCACTGGTGACTCACGGAAAAATACTTGTTTTGCAGTGGCCGCTCGGCATGTCGGGTGTTTCTGCCTCTGTGCCTTGCTCTGCCTTTTTTTTTTTTTTTTTTTTTTCTTTTTTCAAAGATCTTTGGTATGAAAACATCTGGGATCCTGACCTTCCTGCGGAGCTCGCCTCACCTGAAGGCATTTTTTTTTTTTTTTTTTTTTCCCCCCTTGCATGTGTGCAGGGCTGGCTGTGCAAACCACGCTCCGGCGGCCGCCTGGGAAGCATCCTGCTCGCGCTCCCAGGGTTGAATTTTTTGGGGATTATTCTTTTTGAGCGGCTCTCGTCCAACGGCGGAGGAAGCTTGGAGGGTTTCCACCGCCCCACGCCAGCTCCTTGCGTGCTGGTCCCAGCACGCCTGCCGGTGCTGCCAGCTTCACCGCGTCCCCCCGAAGCCTCTGGGCAAGGTTTGCGGCACAACCCGGGGTGACGGTGCTAGGGATGGGGTGTCAGTCAAGCCGGGTGTTTCTGGGTGTCCTCAAGGCCAGGCAGGATGGGGCGAAGTGGGACCTCCTTTCAGCTCCTTGTTGGCTTGTAAGGAGCAAGGATCTCCGGGCAGATTTGGGTTAAAACACTCAAAATGGGGAATGATGCTGACTTGCGCTTCAGTTTCCCAGCGCTGCTTCCCAAATACTTGCCTTTCACCTCTTTTTTTCCCCCCATCCTTCAGAGGGCAGGGATGGAGCACGGCCCCTTCCTGGTGGGACCAGCCCATCCACCCCCGACTGGTCACGGAGGGAGCCGGGGACAGCTCTGTATTTAACTGAATTGGCTTTTTTAAATGTTTGGTTTTTGTTTTTTTTTTTTTCTTGGAAATGGGCACGGAGAGGGATGTCCCTCAGTGCTTGTCCCCACGAGCTTTCCCGCCTGACTTTTCACACCTTCACCCTTTCCCTGCAGAGCACCGAACCCGCCGCCGCTCTCTGGAAAGCAGATCAGTATATCATTTTTTTTTTTTTTGGGGGGGGGGAGATGGTTTAGTTTGGAAGCTGGGATGGAAAATTATTTCCAAGCCCCAAATTAGAAACAGAATAATAATAAAGCGCCTTGTTTTGGAGGGGGGCAGTGTGTGTGTGTGTCATCCCACAGCAATGAGAAGCTCGTGCCGAAGAGGAGCAAAGAGCTGTGATTGATTTTTATTTATTTATTTATTTATTTATTTTTAACTCTACCCGAAGGACTGACTTGGCTCCGGGATGCTGCTCTCGCTCCCTCGCTACCCGTCGAGGGCAGGGGACGCTCACGGGGTGGGTGCTCTTCCAGTGTCTGGGGCGGGGGGGGGGGGGGGCTGTATCACCCAATTTAGTCGCCCTTACACTTGTTTTTGGTGGAGAAAAGGGGATTGTGTGGTTTTCCTGCCCTCTGTCCGAGGGGGTTTGGACGGAGCTGATGTTCTGTGATGGGAGGGGAGCCGATATTTTGCCTTGCTGGGGAAGAGGGAGGTACGTGCAGGTGATGGTTTCTCCTTGGGATTTTTTTTTTTTTTTCCTCGGTGGGGTGGATTAGAGCGATTTGACTGTGGGTTGCTCTCAGTGGTCCCAATCTATCCAAAACCATCAGGTCCTATGAAAACTGGGTCAGACTCTTGAAAAATGAAGCCGTGCTGGGGCAGTAGCTGGTCCTGCCCGGGATGGGCTCATCCCTGAGGTCACCGGCCACCGCGGCGTTGCCAGAAAACCCTTAAGAATAATACATTTTTAAAAACTGCACGGGATTCTCCCTGTGGCTGCTCAGGGGCTCAAAGGCTTGATTTAAAGGCTGAATTCCTGGTGCGGAGGAGCCTTTACCCTGCTGTTTTTCCCTCCCCGGTGGGTACAAGACGTGATGTGCCCAAAAGGGGTGCCCGAGCCGGGGTGCCCCGTCTGCCTTCGGGGTTCTGGGGGGGGGGGGAAGCGGTCTGCGTGGAGCCAGTCGCTGCAGTTTAATAAGACACTTATTGTATGTTAAATATCAACAGCTGATAGGAAACATGTGTCCCGAGGATTAACAGCCGTGTAAAAGATAAAGCAGTGAGTTAAACCTCCAAACAGCCTGTTTCAAATAACCCACCGCTGCTGCGATATATGTAATAACCGGGGCAATAAGGAGCGGGAGGGGGGAAGGTAGAACGTGTGTGTCTCGCAGATCTCTGCGTCCCCGTCACCTCGGGCAGGGCTGGGGACGGGTTTTCTCCCCGCGAGGTGATGCCCAGGATGGCACGGGAGCAACCACAGCTCCTTCTTCCCCCATTTCTTCCTCCCTTTCCACCTCTTCCCCTTCTTATTTTTTTTTATTTTTTTTTTTCTTTCCCAGGCCCCAATTTCTCCCCTGTCGAGGAAAACGCTTTGGCTAATTAGCAAAACGTGTCAAAGAAAATGATTAATGTCCCGGGAGGAGGTTTAGCTGCCTTTGTGCCGGCGTTGCCTGACTTCTGCTCTTAAAGGTTTTATTAAAAGATAAGGGAGCTCGTGACGGGCGAGCAAAGCATGTGCTTCGCCGGGTGTTAAAGGGTCGGGGAAAGGGGGGGGGGACTCGGGGTGACCCTCGGAGGGAGAGGCGAGGGCTCGTGTTTCTCTGCCTCCGTGCGCGACCGTCACCGGGGTGTCTGGCCTTGGCAGGGGGAAAGACATTAAAAACCCGATGGCTGAATGCCTCCTTTATTCTTGCAGGGGCAGGTAATTTAATCTCACAGGCCAGGTTATGAATGTTTCTGTGTTACGGGGCTTCGCGTGGGTGCGGGCTCCGGGAATGATGCTTTAGGGGGTCTCGGGGTGGAGGGAAGGGGAGGGGGCACAGCCAGGCTGCTGTCCTGCTGGCCGAGGGCGGTGGTGGCAGCAGGGACAGAGGTGTTAGGGGACGGGTTTGCCGGACTCTGTGGCCACAGGTGTGCCTGTGGTTGGTCTTGGGCCCCATGGGATGTCCCTGATGCCATTTGCTTGGGGGCTCAAACCCTCCGTCCCAGCCCCATCCCGGGGCCGGGAGGGTAAGCAGGCACCCCTGTGCCATACCCAAATCCCAGCCGGGAAGTCAACCATGGAGCAGGGAGAGGATGAGGGTGGTGGGACCTTCCTCGTCAGCACACTTATTATTATTTTAAAGTCATGAGCGACTCCAAAACCTGGCAAACACCCATGTCTGCAACCACAGAGGCCTGAGCCACTCGATGCATGTCAGGGGGGCTGGAGGGGGGGGGGTGGGGGATGGCTGGCAGGAGCCTCGGCGGGGGCTGCAGGGGCTGCTCAGTGAGGTTTTCCTCTGGCAACCAGACCTCTGGGCTTAATAAGCTATTTGTAAAACCGGCTCTGGATAAACAAGAGGCCGTGTGTCAGGCTGACGGCGGCCTCGCAGGGCTCTGCCGCGCGGGGTGGGACCTCAGCGCAGAAATATTTTCAAGATAAACAGAGGAAAATGAGTCCTGGAGGAGGCCGGAGCCGCTGGCAGCGGCACGCCACTCCTCTCCTAGATATTTTGGGGCAGGAACTTGGCTTTCTGCGTGCCGCGGCTGAAAGATGTGTTGGTTTTGGGTTTTTTTTTTTTTTTTTTTAATTTTCTCTCCAAAGGGAACCTCGCGCGCTTCTGATTCACAAATGAACCCGAGGAGCTGGCAGGGAAGCCAGGGGTGAGGAGAGGTGCAAAGCCCGGGGCTTGCAGGGCAGTTTTGGGGTGAAGGCGAGGAGCACGGCTGCTGCTGTGGGTCCCCCTCAGGCAGCGCTTCTCTCCCCAGGGAACCCCCGTGGGGCAGAGCCCCGGGCTGAGGTGGCAACAGGGGCAACATGAGCAGCAGAGCCACCTTGCCTGTGGCTGGTGCCTCCTGCCCTCCTCGGCTGCTCCGTTCCCCCACGCAGGTGGAGGCAACGTAGTGGTGGCCAAGGCGGGACATGGGCATTGCCCTCCCGTCTGCCTGGTCCAGGCTGGAGCTCAGGAAATGGGCTGGGCTCCATCCTTCCATCCCCTCCATCTCTTCATCCCTCTGTCCCCTTCATCTCCATCATCCCTTCATCCCACCATTCCCTCCATCCCTCTGTCCCCTTTATCTCCATCGTCCCCTCATCCCACCATGGCTCTATCCCTCCATCCCTTCCATCCCCATCGTCCCCTCGTCCCACCATGGCTCTATCCCTCCATCCCTTCCATCCCCATCGTCCCCTCGTCCCACCATGGCTCTATCCCTCCATCCCTTCCATTCCCATCATCCCCTCGTCCCACCATGGCTCTATCCCTCCATCCTTTCCATTCCCATCGTCCTCTCATCCCACCATTTCCTCCATCCATCCATCCAACCCCATCATCCCCACCATCCTTTCATCCCACCATTCCCTCTATCCCTCTGTCCCTTTCATCCCCACCATTCCCTCCATCCCACAGTTCCCTCCATCCCTCTGTCCCTTTCATCCCCACCATTCCCTCCATCCCACAGTTCCCTCCATCCCTCTGTCCCTTTTATCGCCACCATCCCCTCATCCCACCATCGCCCCATCCCTCCATCCCCTCTATCCCCCCCTGCCCATCTGGAGCAGCAGTAGCAGAGGTGACACTCTGGCAAGGTGGGACAGGAGACAGGGTGAGCGCCCTGGAGGCCTGGTGGCCTCTCACCGCAGCATCCCGATGGCGATGGCCAAAACACAGCACCTATGCTCAAAGCCGGGAATGTCCCAGCGCTTGCTGGGGCAGCACGGGACTGTCTGAATGGTGGCAATCTGGTCCCCTGGGAACACCAAACCGGGAGTGGTGTGTGTCCCTTGCTCCACAGTTTTGCAAACCCTCCTTGGCCGCGGGGCTGGGTGAGTTTCCCTCTCCCCTGTATGTGCCTGCTCAGGAAACTCTGCAACTTGCAGGGTGACGCCTGCCTTGGGGTGACGCTCAGTTTGGGGCGACGTCCAGCCTGGGGCGATGTCCAGCTTAGGACGATGCCCATCTTGGGGACACCCCGGCTGGGACCCGCTGGTAGCTCCGGCAGCCGAGATCTCCCAGAGTATCTCTCTCCCTCTTCCCCACCCCCAGCAAATTTAATTAAAAGTCATTCAGATTCCTTTGAAAGAAAATGTCATCCGTCGACACAATTACACTTTAACTAACCAAAGCTGTTACAGTTCCTATATATATTGGAATCAGGCTGTCGTTATTAGTTCTAAGTAAGTAATTTATTCCCATTATTGTGTTCAAATTACAGGATATTACCCCCTGGGGAAATAATCCTGTTATTTGAAATGTAAAAAAGAATTCACATGGACAACAATAGATTCCTAAATGAACCCAACAACAGTCCCCAATCCAAGTGTGGCATCACTTGCCTCGGATAGAAAAAAAATAATATAAAGTTGCTTTTAAAAATGCTCTTTTCTCCTCTTTCCTCCTCCCACCCCAACGGAGGTGAACAGGGCTCCTCCTCCTCGCCAAAAACTTATATCTATTGAGGAAGGGAATCCTGGATCTGCAGGAATTTGGTGGGGAGCATGGAAGGGGAGCTGGATGTTTGTGGGGCGGTGGGAGGGGAGCCCCGGGATGGTGGGATGCGGGTGCCCGGCACAGCCTGGGGAGGGGGGGGAGATTCTGCTGGAGCTGGGAACCAGCGGCTTTCTCCGGGAAAGAGCTGCCGAGGCTCTTCGGAAACATTGTTCCCTTGATCAAGATCTTTGGCGAAGCCAAATAACAGCTTGTCTCTGCAACACCCAAACATAAGCAACTAATTTGGACCACCGAAAGGAAAAAAGGAGGGGGGGGGGGGGGGGGGGGGAAGGCAAGAAAAGAGAAAGAGGAGGAAGAGGGAGGGGAGGGAAGAAAATCAGATACACTTGTAACCTGATTACAACAGCCAGCTATGTGTGCAAAATCACAATGCAGCTCTATAATTAAATCTCTCTTTCCCCCTCCTGCCGAGCTCTTTCCTCTAACAGGCACGGCACAAAAACAGTCGTTAGGACATCAAATTCCAGCTCCCACAAGAGGGGACTTTTTTTTTTTTTTTTTTTTTGTCTATAGCCGCTCAGCTCGTCTTTAAGGAAATAATAATTATCAGCCCAGCGCTGCTGGCTGACGAGCTTTGTGGAGCAGAAAGGGCTCGTCTTGTCCATCCGCTCCTTCCCCCTTGGCTCCGCTCGGAGGCCTGGGGCGATGGGAAAAGAGAGGGGACAGCCCTGGGAACCAGCCAGGGACACCCCCTCCTTGGGTTGGGGTTTGAGGTGATTCCCTGGGATCCAACAAGATGCTTGAGGGCTTGGAACCTTGGAACCACACAGGTATTTCTTCCCCTCTTGCCCTGCTGAATCCGTCTCACGTGTTTTGGCACCAACGGTTTGGTACCTGGTGTAGGATGTGGAGGGGACTCCCAGGCCGGGGGGGGGTGTGGGATAGTTTGATGGGATGTGAGGAGCCTGGACACAGGGAAAACTCCTGCCACAACCTTTTCCCAAGGGTTTCCCCCCTGCCCAGCTCTGGGCTTCTCTGTGTGGCGGTCCCAGATCCTGAGACGTGAGGTGATGGAGGGAAGCTGTGGATGGGGCCAGCCTGACGCCCCCCCAAAGGGAACGGAGAAAGGAGCCCCCCCCCCAGCCCAGTGGCTGCAGGGAGGGCAGGGCTGGCAGCCTCCCCCCCCCATCCCCGCCTGTTAATGACTTTGATTTACAGGGCGTTCGTAACAGCGGGCTATTCCCATCCCGGTGACACCCAGCACGTGCTTCTGCTGGCAGCTGCAGGCTGGATTCAGCCTCGGGGACCCGTTTCCTCGCGGGCAGGTTCCTGCTTGTTTCTTCAGGGTATTTTTGGGAACAGGTTTTTACATCCCATCGTCTTTTCCAGCAGCAAGTCTGGAGGGGGGGGGGGAGGTTGAGTTTCTCCCAATGACGGCACGTCTGGTGCAACGATTTGCAGCGTGGTGGGGAGGGCGATGGGGGAAACGCCTGGCAAGGAATGAGGCGGGGGGGGGGGGTACACAACACCCAGAAATGGGTCCCAGGGTGCAAGGTAACGATCACTGAGGTGGGATTTAGGGATGGCACCTGGTCGGGGCAGGCTGGCACGTGCCGGGAAGCAAGGCCAGGCACGGGGCGCGACATGGAAATTCAGACGCCGTTCCCATAAAGCTGTGGATGTTTGGTTTTAATGGCAATTAACAGCTGTTAAAAGGTGAAAGATCTATACTAGTAACACCTAGCGCTGCTGGTGCCTTTCATGAAGGGATCTGAAAATACATTTGTGAGCGTTAATTTTAAGCCAGGATAATGTACCCCAGGGGAAGTGGATGGGACTACCTTGTTTTCGGGCAGGGAAGCCGGAACGGGCCAGGGCACGGTGCGGGGATGAGCATCTTCCGCCGGCAGCGGTGGGGAAATCCGCACCGGGCTCTGGAAGAGGGATGGGACCAAGCCCCCCCAACACGGGGGCAGTTTTCAGCCACATTCCCCCGGTCTTTTATTTGTGGGGAAGATTAACTTGGCGCAAAACCATCAGCGCTCACCGGTTTCACCTTCAGCAGGACCCTCGTGCTGGGGGCGGGAGGCGGGGGGGTGCACGTAGGAAATCGTCTTTCCCTGGGAGATGCTGCAAATCTGGATTTTCCAGTTCCTGGAGGGCTCCGCTTGTTTAAATTAGAAGCAGATAGGAGAGGTGAATTTTAAGAAGGACAGAGCAAAGGCACACGAGTATGCAGTTAACTTCTAAACTTCTTTCTCTGGATCTCCCGCTGAGTAAATGCTTTAGGAGCTTCAAACCACAGCTTTTAATATCTCTTTAACATGCCCCGCGATTCCTTCCTTCCCCCCCCCCCCCCCCCCCCCCGTCAAAACGGCAAGAGCAGCTGTGAATATTTTCCATTTTAAAATGTTTTGTATGCATATGAAAGTACCTGCAGCTCCTGTGGGCCGGGCTACGGAGAAACGCTGAAGCCAAGGGTATCTATTTTATATCAAACCTCAAAATAGCACACGCTACTCCCTCCCGCTCGCTCGTGTCCTGCATCCGGGAGGGTATTTTTGATTTTACTGACAGATCAAGGGGGAAAAAAAAATAAAAATCCCCAATTCACTCCGTCGATGGAGAAGATCTTGTCGTTCGGAGCCCAGCATTCCCGTTTGCCTGGACGTAGGTTTGTTTTAAGCTCACAAATGCAGAACGGGGTGTTATGGGGGGGTGTGTGTGTGCGTGTGTGTGTGCGTGTGCGTGTGTCGCAGATTTGGGGAGGTTTCCCATGCACGTTTCTCCGCTAAACCACATTTTTTCCGCTGGAAGGTGTAACTGCCATTTCCGTGCCTTACACCCGATTCAGCAGCCGGTCCCTAGCCCAAAAACGCAGGCAGTAATTCCAGCTTTGGGATTCGGGCTCCTCTCAAAGCTCTCTACAGGTTGTGCATGTCAGCCCTCCTCCCTGCCTATTTTGTTTTTGTTTTTTTTTTTTTTTTTTGTCTGATTTTGGATGAAAAAAAGCTTATTATCGGGTAAAAAGGGA
Organism: Numenius arquata; assembly: GCF_964106895.1. Taxonomy (NCBI): domain Eukaryota; kingdom Metazoa; phylum Chordata; class Aves; order Charadriiformes; family Scolopacidae; genus Numenius; species Numenius arquata. Next base: position 4,188,544 of record NC_133589.1, on the reverse strand, counting down.
AAAAAAAAGAAAATAAACCAACCCCGATCTATCAAAGATCCAGTCTAGCTGTGACAAAAGCCCGGTACCGGGGGCTTCGCGGAGGCTGAGAGGCACGGGGCACCCAGCACGGGGCAGGTCCTAATTTGGGGGGGGTCCCAGCTCAGGGTTTGGGGGGCTGAGCGGGAAAGGAGGGTGGTTTCGTGCGTGCGCACCCGCCCTCCTGTGCCGGGCAGGGAAAAAAAAACCACCAACAGGCTTTATTTGGACTTGAGAACCAGACTGCGGTTTGGGAGATGTTTGGCTTTCCAAACCCCGGAGCTGCGGGATCGCAACTACCGTGATTTTGCAGGGAGGGGGCACCAACCGTATCCTTGTCCCCCCCCCCCCCCTTCCATCCATTCTCCCACACCGGGGGGGCGAGGGGTCAGCGGAGCCGGGATGGTGCGAGGATGCTGCAGCCCCCAGCCGCTCCCAGGGGGTGGGCAAAGCCTTTGAGGGGGGGTTGTTCTCGGGCTCCCCCCCCCCGCCTGCCCCATGCAAAGTCCGCAGCCAGGGGTTTATAATCAGCCAGGATTTATGGAGAAAAATGAAATCCTGAGCTGTTCTGGTCATTAATCAGGAATTCTTCGCTCGGTTCCCAAGCTGCTTCCCGGGAATCTCCTCATCGGGACCCCCCACCCCGCAGCCCCCTCCCCACAGACAGCAGCTCTTTGCTTGCAGGCAAGGGGGCTGGCGTGGGGAGGGACCCCGGGCTTTTGAATTAATCTACCCCCCACCCCCCCTGTCGATGAAGAAATCCCGCAGGATTCATCGGAATAAACCCCAGCAGGGACCCCTTTGCCTTTACATCCCACCTCTGCCCCCGCAGGGTTTTATTTGGGGGAGAGGGGGGACGGAACCCCGCTGTCAGACTCGGTTCTTAAAAGATGGGGGCGGGGGGGGAATGAAATCAGGGTAAAGCTTTGCCGCCGCGTTGGGATCGTCGCCGTCCGTGTTTTAATGCGATTTATGCCCGGTTTTCTAAATCCAGCCGCTGACTGCAGGCTTTAAATATAGCTCCAAAGACACCCTGAAAATGTGTAGTAAGCACGTTAAAAACAACGGGCAAAAGGGATGCACAGCACCCCCATGCCGAGGGGGGGGGGGGGGGGGGGGGGCGCTTATTGGGGGGGGATGTCCCAGCAGAAGGCTGGGGATGGGATGGGGTTCCAGCGGGGCCTGCTCCCAGCCGGCGGGAGCAAAGCCGAGCGATGGTTTGCCATGACACCCCCCCCCCTCCAACCTTGGCAGCCCCCCAAAATGGGGGAAGATGCACTAGGGGGAGCGGGGGGGGGGGCATCAGTTTTCTTTGCCTCCCACATCTCCAGGCAGGTCCCCCCCCCAACCTAGAGCTCCCCCCCACTTTCCCCCACCTTCCCGTCCTACCTGCATCCCCCTGGGGGGGCAATGGCCGGTGTGGGGCTAGGGGCTGCGAGCTCCGCACTAGGGGCCGGCCCGGAGAGAATTTTGTGTTCGACTTGGGGGGGGGGAAGAGGGAAAAAATAGGAAAAAAGTAGGAAAAAACATGGGAAAAAGGGGAAAAAAAAAAAGGGGGGAGGAGAGGAATGGGAGAAAAAGAGAAAAAAAGGGGGGGGGAAAAAGGGAAAATAAAGAAAACTACATGAAAAGAACAGAAGGGGAGGTGGAGGGCGAGAACCCGGGCGCGCAGGGCGGGCGGGGTGCCCCCTCCCCGGGGCGGGGGGCGGCCCGGGGGCGGGCGGCACCGTGGGAACCTGCCGGGAGCCCCCGGGACAGGGGGACGGGGAAGGGGGTGGGTGGGTGGGGGTGGGGGTGTGTGTGAATGCGAGAGCCCCCCCCTTCCTCTTCCCCCCCCCCTTCCTCTTCCCCCCCCCCCAATGTTTTTTTGTTTTTTCCCCAATAAAAATAGGTATTTTTGGAGAAAGCGGTGTTTAAGCTTTGCGGGGAAAACGTGAGAGCGGCCGCCATTCCCAACTTCCCCGGGACATTCGCGGGGTCCCCCCCCCCCCCCGAGCTGGGGGGGACAGGGACACACACACACACCCCCCTGCAATGGGGGGGAGAGAGGGCGGCTGCAGCGGGGGGGTGTGGGGGTGTGTGGGGGGGGTGTGTGAGAGGGGGGTGTGTGTGTGTGGGGGGTGTGTGTGTGTGGGGGTGTCCCTTTGCGGGGAAATAACCGGGAAAAAAGGCGGGGGGGGTGGCGGGGGGGGTGGGAACAGGACGGTAATGTGGAAAATGGTGGGAAAATGGTGCCCGCCCCCCCCCCCCCGGGCATCCGCAGCACCGCGCCTCGGAGGGAAAAAATAATAATAATTATGTGTATATATAGATATATTGGGGGGGGCATTTTTTTTGGGGGGGGGGGGGAGTGGGGGGGCTCGGTGTTTTGCAGCAGCGCTGCCCCAGCCCGGAGCTGCTGCTACAAGATGGCTCCCGGCCGGGGGAGGAGGAAGAGGAGGAGGAGGAGGAGGAAGGGCCGGAGCCGCGGGGGGGGGGGAGGAGGAGGAGAAGGGAGGGGGGGGCTCGTGTCCCCCCCCCCCCCCGCCACGCCCGGGGTTTTTATTAGCATTTTCCTGATTTATGGCATGCCAACCCCCCGTCCCGGGGACAGCGGCGGGGAGGTCCGGGCGTGAAGGCATTAAACATTTATAAAATATGCTTTTAAAGCCACATAAAAGCGATTAAGCCATTAATATCCCCCCCCCCCCCCCCAATTCCCCCCTTTTTGGGTTTACTAAGGGAGACTGGGAAAAAAAAAAAAAAAAAAGCCCTCCCC